>NC_053115.1:36527346-36662346 GCF_010015445.1 Perca fluviatilis
TTGGCTCTGGAAGACAAGGAGCTGGGGAAGGTAAGAGAGAATAACAACGCTGCTTCATTTTGGTCATTTCACTTGGGACAACCTTTGTACAGTATTCACTGTACAGTGCACATACATTTTTATTTTATTATCATTATTATTATTATTATTATTATTATTATTATTATTATGTGACTGTTCCCAGGTTGTGCTCCACCCGACTCCCAACAGTCCCAAGCAGTCTGAGCTCCACAAGATGGCGGTGTCTAAAGGCTGTCCAGACAGTGACCTCAAGATCAAACTGGCCATTCGCATGGACAAACCACAGAACATGAAGCATTGTGGGTAAGTGACAGTGATATTCTGAATACTGGCTGTAATGAGAAAGAAAAGTGTGTACAGCTGGAAAAACTAAGCCCAATACCGAGCTGGTCCTATACAAAAATTGAACGTCCTATATTTTACAGGGGCGATTCCATGAATTTTGAAGTGGGGTGGCACTGCAATGAATGTACTTTTATAGGGATTTTTTTTAACGTTTTTAATGCTCAAGTGGAGCTGCTTTTTAATGATCATTGATTTAGGTAAAATTTTGTAAATAAGCCTGTTTCAGAACAGAAAATCTCTTAAGGCCGGGACACATCAGGCCGATTATCGGCCGTGGGACAGACTGGCGAGGTCAGTGACTAAAATCTGTTCGGTGTGTCCCGTGCCGCCGTCAGTCTGGGGGCTGTCGGCGTTCATTTTGGCCGACCTGACATGTTCGGTCGGCGGCAGGGAAGTCGGGACTCACCCGGAAATGACAAGCGGAATGAGGTGACTAGAGTCTCTCAAAATCTGATGAAAATCTTTTAAACTGACCTTTGTTGAGCTGAAATGAAGACAGATTCAGCAACTGCATGGCCTATTTCTCGCTTAAAATGTTTTCAGAAACACGTTTCAGTGAACTATTTTAGTACAATATGAGATCGTATTCTGAACGGCCACCATGACAGTCTGGTTCTGAATTTCCGGAGAAAACAAACCCATGTGACGCGTTCGTCCAATCAGCTGCCGGTTTTCATTTCTTGGGCAACATTAGCGTTGCCTGCTGTTATAGAGATGTATTACGTCTCGTCTCCTCTCGTCTTTTTGGTCTGTTCTGTGGCAGTTTTTTGGACCTCGGGGACGCGACTGATCATATCGACAGGGTTTTCTGTCAACGGTCGCCCGTCGGCTATATGTGTCTAAGCCATTAGATGAAGTCTGTGGCTCTTAAAGGAGCCTTTAATTATTTTTATTTTTTTAAAGATAACTTTTTTGGGACTTTTTTGCCTTTAAATGGACAGGACAACTAGGTTAGAATGGGGTGGAAGACATGTAGGAAATCGTCACAGGTCGGACTCGAAACCCTGGACCTCTGTGTCGAGGCATAAACCTCTATGTGTACGTGCCCCTGCTGAGCCAACCCGGCCACACAGAGCCTTTAATTTGTGATTCAGGATCAGGTTTAACACTTTCAGCACTCCGTGGGTCTGGTTTACGGTATTTACTTTCAGTAGCCCCAAGCTGCATCAAAAGCCCGCTCGCTCACTGTGAACTCTCTGACAACCAGTCTATATTTAAATGTCAATTTTTTTTTTTAAACAATTCAAATATATATTCAAATGTAGGAATATTCGTTGATAGCCCTAGTGAGGACTAAGCCTCGGATTGATGTCAACCTCCAGGTCAAAGTACCAAAAACATGTTATGAAGGTGAAACTGCCTGTTTACATGCACGACAGCTGGTTCCCCCAATATCACGAGATCAGATGGAAAAATGCAAAAATTGTCAGGCTTCAAGGAATGCGTTTGTTTCCAACCACCGTCCTGTGAGGAGCTACTGGCAGCTTCAGGCGTCATTTAGGTTTGTGTAACGACACGGATAGAGTTCTTCAAAACAATAATGGTTGCTCCTAAAGAGGTTTGCGTAGACACTGCAATAACTTCCAGGGTGTGATTTGTGAAAAAAAATTCCCTTTGGTCTTACAGCCCACTAGTCCGACGTCCCTTTGTTTCGAAAAAATAAACCCTCTGCTCCGACATTCCATTGTTCCGACCACATAGGGTTATGGTTAGGGTTAGGGACAATTATTTATAATATTTCTTCAGGATTTTTGCCTTGTTTTTAACATGTCGTGAATGCCGAAGTTTCCTGTTTGACACAGCCAAGATGAGACATCTTCACATTGGTTATTGCAGGGATATGCCCCATTCCTATTCATTATCATTGCAGGCTTATGGAAATATAAATACATATCCAACCCAAAACTAGCTTTACCCTGTTGGAATTTGCACTAAGACTACATTTTTATTTCAGTTTTTCAAAGATATGCTAAACATTTAAATGTGTTAAAAGGCTAGAGAAAAGTAATTTCGCTTGTTATTTTTGATCCACATTTTAGATTATGGGAGGTGATCCACAAAAGCCTATATGGTCGGAACAATGGGATATCGGAGCACAGTGTTTTTATCCAAATCCGATCTTTATCTTAAACTTAACTAGTCGTTTTGGTGCCTAAACTTCTGTCATGCTCACTTTTTCAGGCTAATCTCCACTACCAAGGCCCCTGAAAGGACCGTCATCTGGCGGTGCCTGTAGCCGGCTCACAGTCACCTATTGGCAGCTAAACAACTGCCGCTGGTCCCGGAGCTCTGTAGCGGCTAAATACAACCATCAACTGCCACTCAGATTTTATTCACGTTACAGCGCTTTACTTAGTTTAAAATACTTCCATTTTAGGTATATAATTAATATCTGTCTAGGCTATTGGTGAAGTAGATGATCCCTTTGAGGGGTGGGGGGTACATTTTGTCCCCATAATTCAGCAGAGGCAGGGATATGTAGACCAGAAAGGGGCAAATCACACCCTGGTTATATCAAAACTGGAGAGCATTCAAAAGCTGGCAGTGAAGAAAATTTGTTTTGGTTGAAGTTAGCCCGTACATACTGCGATAGACAGATGCTTTATCCAATCACCTGCCAGGTATTTTTGGAAAGTGCCTGCCCTCTTCCAAATAGTTTCCAATGATGGCTTTTCAGATTGTTCTGTGTAACAAACCATCTGGTGCGTCAGGTTAACTGCCCAGTGTTAGGCAACAAAATCTCTTCAAATATCTCCTCCGGGAGAAATAGGACAGTAAGGGTCCTTGAGCAATACAAACACAAGCTTTTGGTTTTCAACCAAAGAGGGTATTAAATCTTTCTGTCCTACAGTAAATAGACTACAAATCCTGGTTTGTCAGTTAGTTTTCTGTTGGTTGGGGTCAATGGAGGGGAAACGCCACAGAAACCAGTGTTCCTGTGAAGAAGTATGTCAGATACCGGCTTTAAACAGATGTGAAACTCTCTGCTACATGATCATTGCTTGTTTAATCGTCAGTATGCTCTATGTCATAGGTGTTTTACAGGAAGTGCTTTGCCCAAAAGATGATTCATTGCTTCCCTCTTGTGGTTATCAGCTGTTACTACACAGACTTCATTTTCCTCTGTAGTAAAATATGAGACCTGTTAACTTTTTGAGGATAGGGCTTCTACAAAAGGTTAGAGTGGTGGATCAACACATAAGGCCACGGTTTATCTGTATATCTGTGTCTCTGTGTCCCAACCGGTCGCGAGATGGCCGCCCACCAAGATCCAGGTTCTGTCCGAGGGTTGCCTGTTAAAAGGATGTTTTTACTCGCCGCTGTCACAGCAAATGCTTGCTCTTGGGGGGAATAGATGGGTCTCATTGTGGACATGTGTTTCATCATATCTGCCCATCCTCTGAGGTCCGTAACCTTGGTGTGATCCTAGACTCCACCCTCTCTTTCCATACTCGTCACCAAATCCACCTTTTTTCATCTTAAAAACATTTCCAGACTCCGGCCATCACTCTCTGACTTTGTGGTAGAAACCCTCATTCATGCGTTCATTACCTCCCGTTTGGACTACTGCAATGGAGTCCTGTCTGGGGTCCCCAGCAAAACCCTAGACAGGCTCCAGTATGTCCAAAACTCTGCCGCCAGGCATGAAATATAAAATCCTCCTTCTCACCTACAAAACCCTCCATGCCCTGGCCCCACTGTACCTCTCCACCTCCTCCATCCATACACCCCACCCCGAAACCTGCGGTCCCCAGATGCTGGCCTGTTCTCCTTTCCCCACACCAGACTCTGTACCTTTGGAGACAGAGCCTTTAGTGTTGCAGACCCATCCCTCTGGGACACCCTCCCTGCAGATATCCGCAATGCTACATCCCTGGACATAAAAATTCACCACTTGTTCACCACAGCCTACAACCTCCCTTAGCTTAGCCACAGTAATTCTGTAAAGTGTCCTTGGGTTTCATTAAAGGCGCTATATAAAAGAAGTTGTTATTATTATTATTATTATTATTATTATTATTATTATTATTATTATTATTATTATTATTATTATTATTATAATACTGTGAGGTATCACCAGCCATGCAATACAGAGGTGTCCTTTTTGTTGTAATAGAATCTTGGTTCATGCTAAATAAACAATTAAAAAGACAATGTGTCACACTGTATGTGACACATACAGTATTGTAATGCTTCCTGTTGATAAGATTAGATAAGATAAACGTTATTGAGTTTACAAAAGCAAAGGAAAAAAGTGACAAAAATGAAATACAAATACAATAGAATAAACATTAAATAAAGCTATATACACTTAAATGAAATAGAATAAAATAAAAAGAGCTATACTTTATACATGCAGGATGCACAGGAAAGATTATTGCAGCCATACATTGAAATACACACATGGTATGTAGCGTTGCACTTGAGATACAAATGCAAATAAATCTGTCATGTTGTGGTGGGTGATTGTGACAGAGATAACAACACTGTTACATCATGTTATGACTTTGTTATTTAAAAAAGTCGGACTGCCGTGGGAAGAGAGGACCTGCAGTAGCGCTCCTTCTCACACTGTGGCTGTCGCAGTCTGTCACTGAAACCAGCTTCCTAAGGCCCCCACAGTCTGATGCAGGGGGTTAGCGTTAGCGTTGTTTCAGGTTATTGTGTAAAGAGTGACAGAGTGTTACTGCTGAGAGACAGATGTTGTCAATGTGCTGGTATAGGAGTTGATCCTGAGATGTGGATCAAAAGTTCTGGTTGCATCAGATTATTTTGCATGTGAGATTAACTGTTGTTCTGAGCTGCATGTCGGTAAAGAGAACTGTCTGAACAGTTCTGAAAGTCATCTCAGTATATGGAGTGTAAGTGTATAAGTGTGAGTTACCAATTGTAAACCACTGATGATATTCAGGCTGAATTCAACATGGCAAAGTTAAACTTCATAGCAGTGAGCCAGAGATGCTCACAAGTCTCTGAGCGAGAGTCCAAGTCAAGTCTCAAGTCTTTGAGCTAGAGTCCACATATTTTGCATTCAGCACTTTCTGTTGTGTGGGCCTTTGTTGTCTGAAGATTTTAAAGCCAATGCTTCTGATGAACGATCCAGCAGCTGCCGGTGTGGTCTACATGTTTGTCCTCCCTCATGTGCGCAGCAGATATGTGACGTATTATGCGTTACGTAGGTAGCTTAGTGGTTGGTTAGGGAGGGGAATAACATGCAGCTCATCAGCTCATCAGATTTCCTAAAAATAAAGATTGTTCATGAGTCCCGCATCTCCAGTCCGAGTCGAGTCTGAAGTCTTTTGAGGACGAGTCTCAAGTCAAGTCGAAAGACACTCTGCGTGCGGTTTAAGTGCGGCATGAGTCCGAGTCTCAAACTCGAGTCCCCATCTCTGCAGTGAGCTGATATTAAAACCAGCTAGTAGAATCATTGACCCCAGCAACTGGACTGATGTGGCGCTGTAGACTGTAATGGATTGTAGGATACCGTTCTAAAGCCATCTTACTGTAGCAGAAGGATGCCAAGTCCAGTGCAAGTGTATTGCCTGTTTTATTGCATTCTTCAGACATGGGACACACATGCCTACCTGGTGGTGCATGAATGCACTTCAGTGCTCAGAACGGCAAGTGCTGCTGTTTGGACAGACCTACCGTGTGAGACAAAGATCTCTCGACATTAGTCAGGGCTAAAACATCTGCTCTTTCAGGGGTCCTAATTGTTTCCCGCCCCCCTGGACAAGTATAATCACCACTGAGCAAAACAGGTACTGGCTATATGACGGGTTGGCCAATTCAGCTGTCCCAGACAAGTTTCCAGAATTCATACGTCAACAGGGTCATTATAGCGCGCCATATCATCTCTCGCCAACAGGGACTCCATCCTCCATTTATGTCTGTCCTGTACTCTCAAACTCATCTGAGCTGTCGTTGGCATTCTTGTACATTGAGCATTTAAATGTAGGGCCCTTATGAAATAAGAGAATAAATATTTACAGTATATATACAGAGTATAGCCTCCTATCGCATGAGTGGTGCAGGGGTGGAGAAGATGAACTGAAAGTGGATCGGAGCACTCGCGTGTCACTCAAGCAGAGTCAGCAGCTGGCACGCGCCCCGATGACAAGAAGCGGAGAGCAAAAGTCTGTTCTCCTGCTGCCCATTTTCAGCACTGCTGGACTGGAAAAGAAATGCCAGCCCGAGTCAAGAGGCAGTATTTTATACACACTGGTGCACACACACTTCCTGCTTTAAAGCATTTCTAGTCTGTCTGTAGCTGTGAGCGGATTGTCCGCCTTCCTCACTCCCTCCTCCCTCCCTCTCTTCCCTCCATATGCTTTCCTTTGGGAGCCTTGGAGGAGGCTGCTGGGCTGCCCTGTAAGATGCCTTCACTGTACCATGTTACCAGCCCCACTCTATGCTCAGCACACAGGCAGGGCCCTTGTGTGTCACCTCATGGATGCTGGGTTATTGAGGACGACAGGCAGAAGCAGCTCTGGGAGGGACTGGGGGGAAAGGCACACTGAGGGAAACTGAGGCAGGCTGACCAGGGAGACCCACAGCTGGGCTGGGAGCAGCAGAGGCAAATCCAACCGGGGTCCTCACCCTCAGATGTTCTTTTACAACAAAAGCCCTTTCCCCGTCCTTCTCCTGCTGCATCATGTTTTCATGTGGAACCTAAGAGAAAAGTCAACACAACAAGCCTCAGCACTTACTACAGATATAGCATGCTGGCTGCTGCATTGGGCTGTATTTCTGAATGAAATAATGAGAGAATCATTGGGGTGATTTTTTTAAAGTGACCAGCTCTGAGCTCGCAGTTTCAGATAATGAGAAATGAGACGGAAAATGTCTCAAGGAAATGACTGACGTAGTTCTCTAGTTAACACAGACATTTTTCACATTTGATATCACTGCAAATACTACTTTTTCTTTTGTTTTACTTTACTTAAAGCTGGGGTAGGCACATTATTTTTGGCGTCGCTGGGCAAGAAGACAATCTTTCAGCATAGTGTAATTCAAGTGTTTTGAGAGAAAATTAGCCTTCTGCACCTCCACTCGGCTCTGTTTTCAGGCTTTAGAAAATCTAGCCCGTGACTCAAGACTTTGGCCAATCACAGGTCATTTCTGAGAGAGAGAGGGAGAGAGAGAGAGAGCGTTCCTTTAGTGGATGTATAATAAGACCTGGATACAGTGTTCGAGACGGATTTAGCCTTCTCCTAGTCTATATCGACGACCATTCGCGGCAGGATGCCCGGCACCTTCCTCTTTCTTTGTGTTGGTGTTCTAAACTCTGGTGGACTATGGTTAACTGCTCCTCAGATCTCTGCAGGGTAAATCCAGACAGCTAGCTAGACTATCTGTCCAATCTGAGTTTTCTCAGTTTTCTTCAAATGTCTTTATGTGTGTTGATATCAGCTTTGGTGGCACAAACATGACTGAAGAACTACCTGTTGTAGAGACTGCCCGGTCTCATGGCAGTTGGTGATATGGTCACATTATTGAATCTATTGAGTCGCGGACAGGACACAATATTGTCGTTTTTTTCGTGTTGATTACTAATTTTAAAGCAATGTATTTCAATGGGAAGCATATTTCGTGATCATAGAACGATGACGGTAGCGAGTAGTATTGATAAGACGAATGTCCGCGCAGGGAGGTTGGTCAGGGTGGTGGATGGGTCAAACAACACAGGACTTTCACCCCGGAGAGCAGGGATCGCGTCGCAAAATTTGTGACGTGTATACGAAATAAACGTCAAAATTGTGACCTGTACACAAATCAGTAAATCAAAATAACGTGTCTATTTCACGACCTGGCATGAGACCGGGTTGGTAGAGAACATAGAGGGCCCTAGCTTTCACCCGGCGCGGCACAAAGCCCGACACAAGTGTCTTTGCTATTTTAAGACCGTCCAGCGCCCACATCGTTTAAATAGCAAATGCACCTGCAATCATCTTTGCGTCCATGGGTGTGCTGGTCTTACAGGGAGGTGTGTTCAGGTGAATTCTTGGCGTATTGCTATCTTGAGGCAGCGGGAAGTGATCGCACCATTGACCAACAAAAACCTGGTCTAAAGTCAGTAACGCAGCATTTCATTGTTATTTTAAAAGCGCCTAGGCTTATGCACAGCGCGCGCACTATGCTTGTTACACACACAGGGAAGCGCAGCAGCACACGAACATGCAGAAGATTAAAAATAAAAATATTGCGGTGCAAATCCGCCATCATAAGAACAATGCACCAAGGTACAAACACGCCTGGCTTTTAAAGGGAATGGGAGATGATACTCTGATTGGTTTATTGCATGTTACGCCCAAAACACACGTATGAATTAATTTAGACACTAAGTACAAGCCTTTTGAACCATGCGCCCGGCGCACGGACCCTTTTTCTCGTCGTTAATCTAGCAAAAGTGGATTAGGACATGCCCTAAACGCACCTGCGCCAGGCGCTTCACGCCGTGCGCTTAGTTTGTTAAAATAGGGCCCAGAAAGACAGTGAAAAAGTGTTTGTTGTTCATGAACTATCCTCATGTATAGCGATTGAAAGGCTTACATATGCCATTAAACACGAAAGCCATATTTTCCATCAAATATGGGATTCATTCATTACATTTTTGGAATCAAGACCTAGTAACCTATGTCCTTAAAGATCACGATAACAAATGAGACCCTCATACCCTCATGCATACGTTTTTGTTCTTTGTGTTTTTCGGTTTGTTTGTTTGTTTTAGTGTTATTTTGTTACTTTTATTGTAAACCAGTATTATTACTATTACTATTATTGTATTTTTCTATTAACAGATGGCTCAAGTTTGTGGGTGGGTTGTTGGGAGGTGGGCAAGAAGCGAATCTTTTTGATGTATTTGAATACATATGTTGAAAGACTGTTGGTTGTTTAAAATCAATAAAAAAAAAGGATATATATAAAAAATAAATAAATAGGGCCCAGAATATCAAAGTGGTCCCTAGTCACTAAACGTCTATTTTCACTTAACGGCTAACACCCGCGGTTCATATATTACATTCCCCTGGACCTGGAAAAAAAAAATCTTTTGGTCCTCATATCCACATCAACTCATTTCTCAATGTCAAATAGTCTCTAAAAGTTTTATATAAAATTGTCTCTAAAATGACAATGATGGTTATCACTATCAAGGTTTTTGGTAAAAAATATTGTGAATGATTTTACTAATAAGGTAGGAAGCAGCGACAGTCATACTGACCCCTGTCTATGCTCATTCATCTCTTCACCTACTGTAAATCAAACTTCTTCATCATTAATGAAGTTAACTGCACTGTTTTCATGTCATCATACTTCTGTGAAATCCTGTGAGACGCACAGTTTTTACAGCCCCTACACTGTTACGAAAGTCAGCAGAAATACGGGCTAATATTCTGTTAACCCTCTGAGGACAAAAGATGCACCAGCGCGTTCAAACGACGTTTGACAAAACGTACTCAAAAAGCGATATTAAAAAAAATGTATTTCAGACATTTGCTCTTTAAATCATATACAGTATAACCTAAGACTTTGGTAAACTCATGTCAAGCACCGAAGCAATTGATACGACACATCATAAGTTAAGGTTTGTTTTCAAAAGAGATTTGAAGACTTTCAAAAAGCCAAGTTATCTCTTTACACATTTTGGTATGAAACACATGGGGATCAGTTTTAGGCAAAAACCCAGTGGTGGAAAAAGTATTCAGATCATTTACTTCAGTAAAAGTACTAATACCACACTGTAAAAATACTCCGTTACAAGTAAAAGTCCTGCAATGAAAATGTTACTTAAGTAAAAGTATGTAAGTATCATCAGGAAAATGTACTTAAGGTATTAAAAGTAAAAGTACTCGATGCAGTAAAACCCTCCCATTTTAGAAAGTGTTAAGGATCCAAACAGTTGTGTGTTCAATGGTCTAATCATTTCAGCTTGACTTGTAGGCCGTTATATTGTTGGCTAGTTTCATTTATAATGAAACATCAGATTTTTATAAACTACATGTGTTTTGTGTATGTTTGTAATTTGTAAAGTAACTAAAGCTGTCAGATGAATGTAGTGGAGTAAAAAATACAATGTGCGGAGTAGAAGTAGAAGTGGCATGAAAAGAAAAGACTCAAGTAAACACATTTATATTTAAAGCGTAACTCTCGCCAAAAATTGGGGTCTTTTTGTGAATGTACCCGAGTCAAACTTTTGTTTAAAATCATAATCAGCATAATCAGGACGGTCAAATGGCCTTTTGAATTGGAGTGCTAGGGGCACAATTATGATCACATCAAAATTACTATTTTTAAAACACTAAGACACAACATGAAACTTTGCTCGAAATATCGCCAGGGGCTCTACACTTGAACTCCAGCATTGAGAACATTGTTTATGTACCCAGAGTTTACTAAAAATAAAGGTTTTGAACAACTCACTTTAGCAGTTGTTGTTTCCACTCGCAGCCATCTTGCCAGTCAAAAAGAGTCGATCTCCGAATGCAACGTAACAGGGAGGAGAGTAAAGATGGAAAGCTCCTAAAGCTTAGTTCCATATAAATGCACGGAGAATTCGTTATTTTGTCGTTAGTGAAAAACAATATTGACCTTGAAGTTGAAAAAGGAACCTCATATAAGAATGACATTTCCTCCTATGGAGTCCGTTCATTCGCATTCGGAGACTCTTGTGTTTTAAAAATAGCGATTTTGATGCGATCATAGTAGTGCCCCTAGCACTCCCATTCAAAAGGCCATTTTACCAAAAACCAAAATACGGTCAATCTTAAAGGTCCCATGGCATGAAAATTTCACTTTATGAGGTTTTTTAACATTAATATGAGTTCCCCCAGCCTGCCTAAATCATGTGTCTTTTAAAACAAGAATTTAATATATACACAAAAAAGCGAGGCAAGCTCAGATATGTCCCTAAATTTAACGGAAAAAGTTCTTTTCTGCCAGGATGTTATCCCAACGGATTTCTTACAGTGCAGTTTGGGAGGTAGTCTATATTTTTTTTATATCTGTCCATTGGAGACTACCTAACTCCACTTCATGTTGTTGATTAGGATATTAAAAGACATCATGTGTCTAGTTGCAGTAATACAATGTTACCAGGAGAGGTCAGTGGTGTGCTACACTACCACGCTGTGTGTTCTGTCTAGAGGAATGGACTCTGTCACATCAGCCATGGCAGTAAAGACACAAGCAAACACATTCCATTTAGTTTACAACAGCTGCATTAAGGCCACACTGAGGCTAGGGCTGCACAATTAATCCAAATTGTATTAATATCACAATATGGACTAGTGCAATATTCAAATATATATGTTAAAGCAAAATATGTGTCAAACCTTTCTGAAATAAGTATTGTGGTGCTGCAGAGAGTTCCCAGCCTTCAAGTTCTATCCTACAGACTAAAGAGAACATCTTTGTTTGACACAGATCAGTGGTCTTCACTGTTTTTTTCATGAGAGCCACACTGACAGGACAAAGTCAATAGGAGAGCCACTTTTACCGCAAAGTATCAAAATTTACGAATACGAATACAAAAAACTTTATTGTCCACAGATGTGAAAATCTTTCTTCAGTTTCACCAAGAATACAAGAATACAAGCGGGACAGGACATTACAAACATTGCATAGCCAAGACGCCAAGACGGACAAAACAGACAATACATTTCATGAAAAGTGACATTACAAAGGTTACATTTACAAAAGTAAATTAGTAAATAAATATAGCCTACTAAAAATGCTTGCTTTGCATAAAACCTGCAACCCGGAAGTCTACCTTGCCCTTCATTCCATTCTTAAGTACGGTTCCCAGTGTTATTTAGCACCTTCACAGCACTGGGGACGAAAAGATGTTTCTATTTGCCGTTGGTACTCTAAAACACCTCCCTGAGGGTAGGAGTTCAAATTCGCTGTGTAATGGACGGGAGGGGTCACTAATCACTTTCTCAGCTTTGTTTGTAATGCGTTCCTCATAAATACTGCTGTATAAGTGCCTTTGCTGCTTCCCTATAAAGGCACTTAAGCAGTATTTATGAGGAACGCATTACATCCAGTCATAGATAGCATGTATGCTTATCAATCTGTCATCCCCGAACATACAATATGCATTTTTTTTGTACATTAACCCGTCATGTATCTTATCAACCAAGAGCTGGAAAGACACACAAACTGGCAACTGTGTTATGGACGGAAGGGCAGAGCAAGTTTATTTTTTCTTTTGTCTATATTTCCATCTTGTAATGCCAGTGTTTTGGGTATTTAAAAAAAAATATATAAATTATTTGTATAATAGAGCAGACTTAGGGTTGTGTTGTAGCCCTGCTCTTTTAAATGTTTTTATGACATATCTGTATTGACTGCATGATCATATCACCATATTATTTACTGCCATGCAAGCCACATATTAAAGCTGCCCAAATGAGTAACACTGAAACAGATCCTTGCAAAAATCACACTTTAATAAATTCCCTCCAAGATCATGGATCATATCGCAATTGCAATATCAGTCAAAAATAATCGCAATTAGATATTTTTCTCATATCTTGCAGCCCTAACTGAGACATCTCTGTTCTGAATCTTCGCTTCTTTTTTTTTTTTATATCCACAGGTACCTTTGGGCCATTGGCAAAAACGTGTGGAAACGATGGAAGAAGAGATTCTTTGTGCTGGTTCAGGTAAGCACAGATAATACAGTCCTGCTCTCGCTGGATTTTTATTTTGGTTCCTACATTGCACAAGTCAAACAGTAAAACACAGAGAACCTTAATACATAATGGTGTGGCATCACCACAGTCTTTCGGTTGCCAATTGTGAAAGGAAATGGGTTTCTGATGAACTTTCAGTCAGTGCAGCTACGTTGTCTGGATCACACGTGGTGTCACATCATGGGGAATGCTGGAGATTTATAAGACTGATAATTTGACATTTGATATCATTTTCATAAATGACATTGTTTGAAGTGTAGCACTGGGTTCCTGCAATCTATTTGGGAGCATGCGTACACCCTCTGCCTTTGTCAGTTCAGATACATGCCATGTCAATTAATGAATTAGTCAAGTGACAGGAAAGTCATTTGCAACTATATATTAATCAATTAATCATTTCATAATTTTTCAAGCAATGTTTCTTTTCTGTTTATTCTGTGATAGTAAATTGAACGTCTTTGGGTTATGGACTGCTGGTTTGGCAAAACAAGGTCATTTTGCACTTTTAGGAAATTGTACTTTTCATTGTATATGCCTCTATTTCATAGACCCATGAATTATTTTTTTAACACAAAAACATAATTGGCAGATTAATCAAGAATGAAAGTAATTTATATTTGCAGCCCTGTATAGGCTTAGATTTAATTTTACACATCTATAATTTTTTTTAATCTCAGTTTATGAAAAAGTCTGAACTTTGAACCGAGATTAACGCAGCCCAACAATTTGAGACTTCCTGATACAGTGTGTTGAACCGATGGGGTGTGTGTCTTTTTTGTGTGTTGGTGTTGTTGGTGGGGGGAGTGGAAATTTGTCGAAATGATGGTTGTCTGTTATGCTGTTTGGCAGCTTACCCAGTGTTAGCAAGTTGTGCTCGTTTGCTTCTTTTTGATTTTGTTCTCCTGTGTTTGTTCTGCTATATAAATAAAGTTGATTTGATTTGAGGTAAATAGAGTCAGAGGTCCAACCAAGTTCACAGGGTGACAGGGTTGGAAGCTTACCAACTGGTTCTTCGAGTCTGTTAAACTGACCATTGCCTTTGTCTAATGCAGGGGCCTTCAACGTTTTTTAAGCCAAGGACCCCTTAGCTGAAAGAGAGACGGAGCAGGGACCCCCTACTACATGTATTGTATAAAATTAAGTTGCATAATAAAGTAAACCCAAGATAACGTTTAGGGCAGTCTAAAACCTTTGTACATATCTTTTTTTATGGTCCATTGAATACTGAGCTATTAAAATAGCCTAATAGTTGTTGGCATGATTTTATAAATCATGTTTTAATGTTGAACATACATATGGCACAGTGAATCCTTAAGATGTGTCTGTGGATAGCTATCTTAGTGACTACCTTACCTATAGGCTAGTAAGCCTATCATCAATGGGGATTTATATTTGCTAATAATATGTTGGATTCATATTAAGGCATTTTAAATTGTGAAAACATTTTTTTTAAAAATTAATAATTTCGGCGGCCCTCTGCAGTAGCTCTGAGGTCCCCCTATAGGTCCCGGACCCTCCTGTTGAAGAACCTTGGTCCAGACAACTACAATAGAGAATTTGTTTAGTTTTTTTATATGTTGATCTATAAAAATGGTAGAAGGTGCACCTGTGATTGACTGGTTATTCGCAGCACCAATAATTATCAGCTTGGAAAAAGCTTCCGAAGAAATACTGTATATGAACATGATTTCTTGATCTTTGCTCTCTATTAGGGATGTAACGATGCATCGCGAATTGGTTCAAAAAAATCAATTGCAGAATCTACCTTAGATTTCACTTGTTTTTCTTCAGACGTCACTACGTCTTCTTAATTTTTTATTTTGTTTGTTCGTTAATCAGTCCCTCCAGGATTTCGCGATGTCGCGATCGCACCCATTCACGCGAATTCAACCAATCACCGTGAATTTGGTGCGACTTGCAATTTTGAACAATCACCGCAAGTTTTCCGCAAACTTGACCAATAACTGGAGTTTCCCGTGACTTCAACCAATCCCAGCAGTCCCACGTGCCAGACGTTGGGTCAGTATGTTACTCTGAGAGCCAAATGACCAAGCGGGAGTGAGAACGGGTTGACGTCACACGTACGTCGACAATTTAATTTCCTTGTTTCTGATATGAAGACGAGACGTGTGTGTGACTCGAACATCTCACATTTACCAACAAAACGTACAGCGAAAGACATTTCAGACCGTCCTGCCTTAATCGCTGTAAAGTTTTTTCACTTTGAAGTCGCTGAAAGCTGCTGCAAGCACACACACGGTAGATGCAGGAAATACCGGAGATGAGACGTACAGATGACCTAAATTGAGGACAGCTACGCTCGTTATTGTAGGTGCAATGATAAGTTAATGTCCAATGAGTCCTTTATCAAACCATATGAATGTGTGTCCCAGGGCAGGTTAGGAAATTAACTAACAATGTAAAGATCAACAAGCCAACAATAAATTATAATTTTTTTGTCTTTAATACGCCAGCCATTTTCATATTATACCAACATTTGCAACATCCTGAGCCTTTTTGGTAAGGCCCAGGTTGTGGGTAGGCCCACTACTCAGCCCAGAGTAGTTTTATTCGCCCCAAAACAAGTTTCCTTTTTATTTTTAAAGAACTATACAAAAAACATCACAAATTTGCAACTTTCACTGTCTCTCGCAACTTCATTGCAACAAAAATACAAAAGACATCGCAACTTTTTTTTACAAAATCAGGCATTTCGGACCGCAACATTCTCAAAAAAAGGCCGCGAAATCCTGGAGGGACTGGTTAATTATTTTTTGTTCATTAAGACAAATACAATTTCAGTGTCATTTCTGATAAGAGGACGAATCCGTCGTTTTGCACACTTCATAGAAATCAAGGAATATTATTCGCTCATTTGTCTGCAGCTCATTCTGTAAAAAAATTAAAAAAAATCCTGAGAAAATCCTATCGTGAACTGAAAATCATGAATTGCGTCGAATCGTGAGTTGAGTGTATCGTACCATCCCTACTCTCTAGCTGTGTTGGAAACCATTTCCTCATTCACTCACTCACTATTCCCTTCATAGTGTTTATTAAATAGTGAACTATATAGGCAACAACCAAACCAGATTTTGGACACTACACTGAAAACATCATTGCGTCCGGAGATGCGTCGGTTATTTGTGTGATGGAGGCATCATGTAAACAAACTCAAACAAAAATACTTCTAATACGTCCCTAAAACAAACGGAGTGCTCAGGAGAATAGTAAAAGGTTGTGTATATATATATATATATATTGCATGCAACATTTCCAATGTTTAGAAACCAAAGCCTGCTCCGTTTTTCCTTTTCAGTTGTCGCGGGTCCTTCTGTTCTTCTTCTCCTCCGGGTAAACACGGCCGCGTTGCATTTTGGTGGGAGTAATGTAGGGTACATTGTGTGTACACTAAAATTAGCTGGGCATTGTGGGTATTTTATAGTGGACTATAGTGAATGAAATTAACCGTGGAGAATTCAAACAGCACTACAAAATGGCGAACACACCATATATAGTGCACTATTTCTGTGACAGGGAACGGTTTAAAACACAGCTTCTATCATACTCTCAAAACCACAACATCGAAATTTGGAATGGAGTGAACGCACGGTGAGCTGCAGAATCTGATCACGTCCGAGAGAGAGAACTGTGAGCAGCGAGAGCTATCTCTAATATTTCCATTGGCCACATGGTGTGTGTGTGTGTGTGTGTGTGTGTGTGTGTGTGTTGCGTGTGTGTGTGTGTGTGTGTGTGTGTGTGTGTGCAGCGGGGAGGAGAGATGCAGCCAAGCTGTCTTCCCTCGGCTGTCAGAGGAATGATGGAGAGGCCAAGCAGGCTTTTGTCAGGAGATAGGGGTGTTGTGTGTGTGTGTGTGTGTGTGTGGGGGTGTGTGTGTGTGTGTGGGGGGCGGGGGGTGGGGGGTGGTCGCGGCCATTTCCTGGTGGCTCTGTATTGGGAGGTGGGCAGCAGGCAGGCAGGGGGTTGTGGGGGCGGCCTGTCTCTTGTGCGTCGCAGAGGATATGTCTCAGAGCTACAAGTTGACAGCGGATTGACAAAGTCGAGTGAACACTAGCTGGCCTAACACTCGCAGCTAGAAAAGCCCGAGCGCCGCCAACTTGAAGCCTCCCACTTGCTCCCAGCTAAATATATAGCAAGTGACAAATACTGGTCAATAGACTGCGCACTCATGTGTGTGTGTGTGTTTGTGTTTATGTCCGTCTGTGTATGTGCATGGATGTTTGTCTTGAGGAGCAGAGACACTATCTGATTATTGCTGTGTGTGTGTGTGTGTTTTTGCGTGCACATGTACTTTTTGTTGCCGTTTAAGAGATGTTGCATCGTAGGGATAAGTGTGCACTGCAGTGCGGTTTTTTTTCCCCCCTTTGCTCACTGTCTGCTTTGCTCATGCAAAGTCTTGGAGGTAAGGACTGACTGTTGGCACTTTGTTACCCATGTCTGCCTTTACCACTACACGCTTCCATATGATTTTTAATTTGTGCCCTCTTTTCAGACTAAACATTTTTATATAAGTGGATTTGTTCAGATGCATTAGACTAAACAATGATATACTGTTCTCCACACTGTTAGCGCTAGTGCAGATAATGAAGAGAAGACACAAACACAGACCCTCTTTCAAACTACAAACACACGTAGTGATACTGATACTAACAACCAAGAAAACCAGACATTTAGGAGTTAGGATAACTTCAAAAAACCGTGTTGTAATTCAACTAGTTTATATAATACAAATGAAACAAATCAGATTATGTCAATGAATGTGAAAGACAACTATCAGATTCCATTTTTTATTTTTAATTGTCCAGTGATCTTACTAACCCTACTAATCGATACCACAGGAAGAAACTACAGTATGATGTATTTCCTGTTTAAATGTGAAAAAAAATCCCACTATCACAGCTACATGAAAAAGGATTTTACTATTAAAGTATGATTTCCTTGAGAAGTGCATTTGCATTCTGACTTTCTACAGTTCTGTATCCGTGGTCTTTGGAAGAGATATCTGGATGACTGTTTTTGGATATTCAGAGGAAGTAAGGAATAGTTATGCAGTGTTCCAATACTGCACACAAGTATTATTGTATATAAGAAGTAATCTATGGACTTGTGAATTCATCGATCTTAAAAGCAATCAATCAGATGTGAGATGCCTTCCCTTGTTTTAGAGACTTTTGGGAAATAAATGATGTGGGAATACAGTCTGTCACGCTTTAAAAGAATCCTTTCATATTTTGGCAAATGATGATAATACAGCTGCTATAATATTTTTATTAATTAATTAATTTTACATTTTATTAAGATATTACTTTAAAAAGGCACTCAAATGCACTTGACAGACAATAAAACAATGACAGTAACAGTTAAAGCAGAAATAAAACCATCAAGTAAGAAGACATTTGTGTTGCACCGGCAATTTTTTTTTTTGCTATTCAATAGCTGTCACAGTTTGAGATATTAAAAAGAGGAGCCAGGAGCAAACGCAGACAATCCAACACTGAAACAAGAGAACACCAGCATATTTGGCAGGGGGTTTAGGGGTCCTTCATCAAGAAAATGTTAAATTTTTCAATAAAAAAATAATTTTGTGTCTCTTTGTGGGATCTTGTGGGTTTTGGGTCTCTTTTTTACATTTTTTTTGTAGCAGCATTATTAACCATATCTGTGTCTAAATCATTGGAAAAGTTAGAGCAGATAATAAACAAATAACACTCAAAAAGCTTAAAGACAAAACTTGCTAAAGAAGTCCAACTACAGTCATTAGATATGAGAAAAGTCTTTTAGTTACATTCATTCAGCTCAGGTGGCTGCCCAAAAGGCTCCGGTGCTGCACCTAAACCTTACGATGGCGGGGAGAACACTGCTCAAGGAAAGGAAGGCGGCAGCGAGGGACACATCAGGGCGGGGCAGACAATCACAAAGGCGGGAAAACACACAAGGCAGGAAGTCAAACAAGACATGACACATGAGCAGAACCTACAAAATGAAACAGGAAACAAAACCCTGGATCATGACAACAATATACTAAACCATATACAACTACAGCAAAGAGAAAGTAAAGGAGTGGGGGGGCTGATGGATTTAAATTGGTGGGTTTGAAGTGTGGTTTTGAATGAGGGGAGTGAGGGAGAATGTCTGTGGTGTTGGGGGAGAGAGTTCCAGAGAGGGAGGGGACAGCGAGCGAAACGGTCCTGCCCCCACCCCAGGTCCCTTGGTTGGGCTGGGTAAGAGGGTGAGGGGGTGAGGGGGTTGGCGTCGGCGGTTCTGAGGTTGTGGGTAGGAGTATTTCGGTGCAGGAGCGAGGTAGGAGGGGGCGAGGTTGTGAAAGGGGTTGGTTCTCACTCCCAATTCGTCAAATATTGACGCTTGGTCAGTGTCTCTCAGCGTCAGATAACGACGCAAAAATCACCCTTCAGCGTCTGCATGGAGCGCACCGGGCAGAGCAGCATCTCGAGGGGTGGATATCACCCACAGTGCATTGCAGTTATAATAATAATTCATAATTATACTGTTTATTGATCCCCAGTGGGGAAATTACAATTTACACTCTGTTTGTTAGTTATGCATTTGGTGCCAGAAAACACATCCACGCTTAGGTGGCAGTAATGTAGGCTACAACTGTAACTGTTGCTGACCACCATAGAAGGAGAAGATGAATAAATTGAATAAATACATTTCAACTTTTTAGTTTCCTTATTGTTAGCTTGATATTTTACTGAAAACTAATGCCAATTTATATGTACTTTATACTTTTTATTTACTAGATAGGCTAGTTGAGTGTGATTTCTTTATTTCTAACATTATCTGTAAATGCGTGGAAGAAATTCTGTTTTTGCGAGATGTAAACATTAATATGATTAATCATGATACAGATCACAACGTTTCTAAATCAGAGGTTCATGCAGCTGATTACCAAGCCTCATTGGAGTTAGTCTGCAGGTATGTATGACATGTAAAAAGCAGTAATACTTTTTATAAATATTTGTGTAGCACCTTTCATTCAAGAAATAATTTACAATAAGGAAATTGCATGACGTAAGCAGACATGGAATGGACATAAAAAGGCGATAGCATGCGATAATTAATAGAAAATAAGATTGAAATTGTGCAATTTCATTGTGGGTAAGCTCTAGCCAGGTTAGCTATTATTAGCAATGCCAGTCGCATTACGCTATTTTTTTTGTGTGCATACAAACAAAGTAAAACAACATCTGTCCACGGATAGAAGTTGGACAGGACTGTGTGTAGGACTGATTTAGTGTGACACAAATAAGACGCAAGTGCCAATAACTGTTTGCTACTACAGCTTTCACTACTGTTGATACACGGAGCAGCCATGTTGGATTTTGAGCACGGGGTACTTCACGGTTGCCCGACTTCCCAACTCGAAAAATCTGAGTTCAGGGGGCGTATTTCCGACTTTGACCTCGGACATTCCCACTTCCGTGAACGAATGGAACTCACTAACAGCTAGCCACCTCTAAAACTCACTAATGAACTAATTCCATCTCATTTGTTTAATCTTTACAACATTTCTTTCTTTCCCCTCTGCAAGATATCGAACAAGCATATTTTTCCGAAATGTCAAACTTTCTTCAAACAGAACATTGTGACCATAACAAACTCAAGTTAGCTTAGCATTGGCCTAGTAAGGTGGTGATGTAGCACTTACAGGTTCTGACTTGGCTCTGTGTGTGCTTTAACATAGGCAGGGGTCTGTTCTGCCTTCTTTTAATAAGACTCCCCCTCTGAGCTTTTTCAGATTATTCAATGCCAGTATCTCTAAGAAAAGAGAAGCCACCTGTACAGTAGTATATTCAAACTCTGACAGATGCCGGTTCAGTGAGAGGAATAACTGGAAGTCATATGTAGTTGTTGAATACATATTTTCCTATTGGATTATGGCATTGGTAGTTGCCGTAATCCAGGGTTTGCCTGACACTTGTGACAAACATATATTTAAAATCTAAGTGTGTTTGAAACATGGGAACAATACATTCCTGGAGCTGTTTGTGTGGTCAACAACGTCAATACACAGGCCTCTCAGCCTGAGGCCTACATGCAGAAAAAGCCCATTGCCATACTGCGGCGGTATACTGGGCCAGTGGATAGCACAGTGACCTCACAGGTCATCCCAGGCTTTTCTTTGTGGAGTTTGTACGTTCTCCCCATGTCTGCGTGGGTTTTCTACAAGTCAGTGCCCTTGATCAAGGCACTGGCTCAGATCTGGAGTTGGTCCCCGGGCGCTGTAAATGGCTGCCCACTGCTCCCTTGAGGGATGGGTTAAAAGCAGAGAATGAATTTTGCTACATGTATGTGTGTGTGTGACAATAAAGTACCTTTACCTTTACTGTACAGCAAAGCTGCAGTAAAGGGAACTCTGTCTTTCTAATATTGACTCAATAATAGACTTAACAGTCTTGTATAACTACTTGAAAGCAATTATTGAGTAAAAGTACATGTATCTAACCAGAAAATGACTTTTGTAGAAGTTAAAGTCACTTTTAGAATATTCCTTGAGTAAAAGTCCTAAAGTATCTGATATTTACTGCAACATCAAAAGTAATTCTCTGATTTTAAATTGACTTAATTATTAGAAGTAAAAGTAAACAAAAAACTTTCATTATGAACTTTATTGTGGCTTCCTTTTAGTAAAGCATAATATTCAGGGTTTCCAAAACTCCTTAAACAACTGACCTGAACTAAGAGAAAACTGAATTTTTATTTTTTTGTGAGGAAGAATCTTTCACTCTACAAACGTACAAACACATTTCCTGCAAGTACCGAGTAACAAAGATGCTTAGAGGAAATGTAGTGGAGTAAAAGTATAAGTTTCCAGAAATATAAATAACAAAGTAAATTATGGATGCATGAAAATTCTACTTAAGTGCAGTAACAAAGTTTTTGTACTTATTACATTACAACACTGCCTAAAGCTATAGTGCGTAGTTTCTGTCTCCCCCATGAGGAATTCTAAGTAATGACAACAACACTGTCGGCGCGTCCACATGATACAAGCCCCAACCCACCCCCCCCACCCCTCTTTCACACAGTTGCCTGTAGCCAAGGAGGAGCGAGGAGGACACGGAGAATTAAAAAAAACCATGATGGACTCTTTATAAGAGGTCATTATCTTCACTTGAGTGAATATCCCCTTCCTCTTCTATCTTCTCCCTGTGGTGGATCACTTGCCTGTCATCTCTTCCTTCCTCCTCTTCCACATCTCCTCTCTGTCCTTAAATCCCGCCCCCCGCCCCCTCCTCCTCCTCCCGCCCCATCAGTTCATAATCAGTACAGTGGTTGTGGCTTGGGTCACCCCTCCTCCGAGCATCCAGGCAGATTACAGATCAGCTGAACCTCGCGTGTTCATGCTGGGCCAAATTTAACTGCACATATATCCACATCTGTCTTTCAGTTCACTTCAGTTTAGTTCACACAGGGCTGGGCGATACGGAGAAAATCAAACATCACAATATTTTCATCGATATTGCAGCGATATTGTTGGGATGACTATTGGTGCTTTCACAAAATATATACACAATGAGAGTTTTGATGAATAATCAACAGTCATGTGGATATAATGACTAAGTGGGTAAATGCAAATAATAAAACAGCTAGTAAGTCTGGTATGTTTAGGAAATGACATCACTTTACTGTAATGCAGCCTTTAAAAACCAGGAAAAGACAACACTGTCATACCACAAAATTATGATAGCCAAAATGTAAGATGATATCTAGCCTCGTAAATGGATGTTGTTGTAATATTCATACATTGCCCAGCCCTAAGTTCCCATCACTTCAATGTATTTTCATTCACTTCAATTTAGCTCAGTTACTTTCCCTTAATTTCACTTCAGTTCATTTCAATTCAGTTCAAAGTATCTTTATTAGTCTCCCTAAGGAGAAATTTGCTTTGGACACTGAGAGAAATTGCTGCGAGAGTTACAACAGAGACACATACCAAGCACAGGGTTAAAACAATTAAAAGACAAATGTACAGTAAACATTTGGGCTACTCAAAGAGCTATGCAAATTGCAAATTACCATTTTCTATACTTGTGCAAAAAAGCCATCCTTCCTACAATCTTCCGTTCTCCCATACATGCCTTACAAACACTCATTCCTACTTCCATAAGCATCCATGCATTCAGTCATAAATAAACATGCATTTATCCATTCAAAATGATCCATACATTCAGTTATACAAATGCATTAATTCCTCCATTCATATCCATACAAACATTCAGTCACAGATATCGATAAAGAATTCATAGTCATACGTTCATCGCTGCTCATTAATGAGCTTGACTGAGAGAGGAACAAATGAGTGCTTATACCTGTTATATTTGCACAAAGGAACCCTGTACCTCTTTCCTGAGTTCAATAGCTCAAACTCTGAGGACAACACGTGAGAGTTATCAGATAGAATGGTCTTAGCCTGCCTGATTGTTGCCTGATCAAAAAGCTACTGCAGGTTGAGAGGTGCAGGTGTTCCCATAATTCTGCCTGCCGTCTTAACCAGATTGAAAATCTGAGTTTTGGATTTGACTGTCAACTTCCCAAACCAGCTGGTAATACCATACTGAAGAATTGAGTCTATTGTTGCTCTATAGAAGATTAACATGATATTTTTACAGACCCCCAAACACTCTTAAGTCAAAGTGCAAAAAGTGGAGACGCTGATGAGTTCTGGCACAGACATTTGTTACATGTGTGCGCCAGCTCAGGTCATTATCAATATAAACTCCTAGATATTTAAAGGGGGACACCTGCTTAATGTCATAACCATGGATGGCCACAGGGCTCGGATCTCCAGCTGATCTGGGGTCTACCAGCATTTCCACAGTTTTGCTTGTGCTAATATGAAGTTGGTGTGAATCACACCAGTTGACAAACTTGTGCACAGCAACTTGATGGACGCTTACATTGCTTTCTTTAGTAAGCAAACTGAGAAGGACAGTGTCATCTGAAAATGTTACTATACGTTGGTTCAGTGAACTTGAATTCAGTTCACTTTATTTGAGATCACTACATTTCAGTTTGGTTAAGTTCACTATTTTATTTCACTTCAGCTCTCTCCAGGTCAATGCATTTCACTTCACTCCGTTCCAGTTTCACTTGAACGTTTTTCATTTTTAGTTCAGGTCACTTCATTTTAATTCACTTTAATTCAGCTACATTAATTTAACTTTAGCTCACTGCCGTACAGTTCACTTCAATTCAGCTTAAGTTAGTTCCATTCAGTTTCAATCAATTTAATTCACTTCAATTCATTCTCTATTGCAAATTTCCAATTTTATTCAATTTGGGTCAAATAAGTTCAATTACTTTAACAGAATCAATAATGTAAACCCAATGTCTCGACTTGTTTTCCCCGAAAGATTTTTCAACCATATGATATATGGTTATGGATATATATATATATAGATATATATAAATATATACACACACACACACACACACACACACACACACACACACACACACACACACACACACACACACACACACACACACACACACACACATATGTATTGGGGCTTAAAAAGTCTACCAGTCTGAGCGCATGTCAGGGTTTTGATAGAAACTTTTGCTTTTGGCCTCTGAAGTTTGTTTGTGAACACAGATGCCACATCCAGCAAATCATCTCCAGTATTCATGTCCATGTGTTTCCCATAATGATGTGAACATAAACGACGTAGCAATCCCCTTCACTCTCTTCACTCTTCCTTTCTCTTTCTCCATCACCGTCTCTCCCTGTCCCTCTCTTCTCTGCTGACTGACAGCTGAGAGAGAGAGAGAAAAGAGAGAGAGAGAGATGGTGTTTTGGGGTAGGGTGGGGGGGAGGGATGGGGGTTGGGGGGGAGGGATGGGGGTTGGTCGGTCGGTAGTTTAGACTCTGATTTGCCTTTGTGGTGTCCTGGAGGCCGGGGAACTGCTGGAGAGTGGGTCCGGTTCCCTCCATTCTTTACTTGGCCTCAGGTCTCATCAGTGCTGTTGTGGGGGAATC
This sequence comes from Perca fluviatilis, assembly GCF_010015445.1. Taxonomy (NCBI): domain Eukaryota; kingdom Metazoa; phylum Chordata; class Actinopteri; order Perciformes; family Percidae; genus Perca; species Perca fluviatilis. Next base: position 36,552,436 of record NC_053115.1, read on the forward strand.
TCATTTGTCACACACACACACACACACACACACACACACACACACACACACACACACACACACACACACACACACACACACACACACACACACACACACACACACACACACACACACACAGGGAATGCAGCTGCAGCTAGAGTGAGAGCTGCCACTTGCAGCAGAGCGGCAGAGGTGGCGACAGCGGCAGATTGGCCAGGCCTGGTGATCTGTGACGACAGGCTCCTATGACTGGCAGCTACAGTTGCAGCAGTCCAGCTACAGCTAGCGACAGAGTGTCATTACACTTCCTGTTCCCAAAACAGGCAGCAGTGACACAAGGCACCAACCTAAACCAGGGCCAATGCTGGCCTTTTGTTACAGTAACAGGACTGAAGGTGTTAGCCCTGCTAGCTACCACTACAGCTGGAGTACAGTACAGTGTTTGGATGGAACCAACAGCCCGCTATGCCTTTTCCTAAAGCGTGGCACTAAAGAAAAGGTTTCAAAAGATTTCACTCAAATCAAAAATCCATCCTTTTGGAACTTGAATGCGCTTAACAAATTAGATCAATTATCTTGTGGGTGAAGTTCACATGTCGAGAGAGAGAGGCGCTAGAGGAGAGTTCATGGGAGAGTCCAAACTAGAAAGGTCTCATCTAGGCCTGTAACAATTATTACATTATTGTCTAATTTTCAATTTTTTTAGGTAATCGTGGTTTCTTTGTTTAACAGCAATTCATTGCTAACATTAGATAAGGTCTTAAGGCCAAATTAGATGTGCCAAATTGTAATTATATAAGTAATTATTGGCATTGGACCCTAACCACGTTCATAACAACAAAAATGAGGGGGATACAGTTAGAAAACATGTTTTATGATAATAAAGAGGCGTTGTTTACTTCATAGGCTGTGTACCTGTGTTATTACATTATCTGGGTCACATGACAGTGATGTAACCAAAATATGTATCCTGGAATTCATTCCAAACTTTAATTTGTTTTTCAAAATTTTGACAGAAAGAGACAATTATATTGTTAATCGCATTATTTCAGAGACAATTGTACTGCAAAATGTGGAACAGCTCTAGATTAATCTGGAAAGTGCCATGTCCTATTCATACATATAGCTACCAAAGGGAATGCACTGTAATTCATATGTATTCTACGTATTTATCATCTCTTTATGCACCACATTGATTGCCTCTGCGAAGATCCTTGTTGGGAGGAGATCTTGGATGGGTCCTAAGACACAGGGCTTTCATGGCCGGGGGCCAGAGTTCCTCACCTGGAAGAAGTTTAAGAGAAAACACAAGACTTTCACCGAGGAATGTGTTGTTCATGTCCCCGGAGTACTTCTTAAGGGGACTAGTGTTTTAATCCAAACCACAATCTTTTTTTTCTAATCTTAAGTAGTCGTGTTGGTGCCAAAACTTAACTGTAACGACCGCTAAACTTAACGATCATGTGACTGGTGGGTAAACTTTGTCATGTGACCGCTCAGCAGTCGCCGTAAATTCCAAAGATATCATACAAAGTGTTGTGCTTAACTTTTCGTACGATATCATACTCCAATTGTGCACAGGCAAATCCTTCACTTCCAACGTGATATTTTCTGTGTGAATGTGGAGTTTCGGGTTTCGGTTCAGACCTCTTTATCTAGGTTCAAATGAAGCTATATGCACCATGTTGTAGATTTAAAGATGGCTGAGCCAAGGTGTTGCACTCATGTGATATCGGGGTGACATTACAGTTTTTCTGACCTTTGTTTAACATAGCCAAGTTGAATTATGACCGGGAAAACTCATAATTTTTCGAAAAAAGCCCTGAAATTTCCAACTTAGCACTTAAATGTGCCTAAAAACCAAGCAAACATGGACTCCTTGTGTCAGCTAACGTTTATTATTTAAGGTAATTAAACCTAATTTTAATATACTTCTATATTGGCAATACACAGTATTTTTAAACCCTCACATGCCCAACTCTGCAATCATACACCTGTCTTGAGTTGTCTCTGATGAAACAGAAAATCAAATCTCTCTCATCTGCACCATCATGCCATTCACACCAGGGACACTTATTCTCCCTTTTTCCCCTTTCCCATTTCGATTACAATACAAATTTGCATTTCTATAAAAAGATATGGCGCACACACACACACACACACACACACACACACACACACACACACACACACACACACACACACACACACACACACACACACACACACAGCCCCTCTACTCATTATTGCTGGTCATGAACACACATCTTCAAGTTAACCTTCTATTCAGCCACTTCACTTTATTATAATGTGATTATAATAACACACATGCACACACAGTGAGAGGTCCACTAAAGTAACACAGCTGTCACGGACCCCCCACTCCCCAACCCACCCCTCTCCCGCTCTCTCTCTCTGGCCTCACATTCTCTCTCCCAAACCATTAGGAATCATCCTTTCATCATCTCTTTTTAAATGGATGGGACATACAGTAAATAGTAATTTGCAAACTCTAAAGATCCCTATGATACAGTCTTGGATGGTTCGCCATGACATTTGGTATACACATTCATGGTCCCCTCAGGATGAAGTCTAATAACTTTAGTGATCCTCTGACTTTTCATCTACCGCTACCAGCAGGGCAACATTTAAATGCGTCCAACAACCTTGGTTTATGACCATATATACCTGCAGAACTAATGACATTCCCATCAGCCTCAGCTGCATGCCTTATCAAATGTTAGCCCACTAACACAGTAAGGTGAACATTACCATTTTATCTCCTTAACGTCGGCATTTTAAGCATTGTCATTGTTAGCATGTTAGCATGCTTATGTTAGCATTTAGCACAAACACCACTGTGACTAAGTACAGCCTCACAGAGCCGCTAGCATGGCTGCAGACTATTATTAAAAAAAGACAATGTTGTGCACATCCATGTAGTTGCTGGTGCAGGACAAAAAAGTCAGTGTTCCTTGTGCCTGTATTAAAGCATTTTTTCCCGAGCATTAAGCTGTCGTGCAGACTTTACCTTCTTTGAGCAGACTCTTATTCCATTTGACTTCAGGAGTAAAATCAGGTTTTGGAAAGTCCCTTGGGTCAAAGGAAAAACAAAGCCTGAGCTCTTGATGCACGTCAACACAAAATGACAATGGGCACCTAGAAAATCAAAGCAATTCCACTGCGGAAAAGTCAAAAAGACAAAATGTCTTTATTAACATTGTTAAAAAAGTTAAAAAACCTGAAGCCAACGACATCTTTCACCTCACGCTTAAGATGTTGCCTAATTCTTCTAAAACTCAGTAATAACACACATATACGTCTGCCAACCGGATAACAACTAACTACAAACACATGGACACATTTAATATTTTTCACACTCCAAGCAACACAACTACACATATTTTCATATTTTCCAGTCAGGTAGATTTCACTTTTAAATAAAATGAACCTAGATACAGATTTTACACATATTAACTGACAATGAATGCATTTCCAGTTTCTCACAGACTAACAAATGCTACATTTATGCACCTGACAAACCTGAAATGTGAAAACGCCAGGCGGTGTTTAGCAGTAACGCCGGGAGTGTGGCGATAAAAGCATCTAATGAGCCCCCTCTAAAAGTGTAGCACGGGTGTTGTGATGAAAATAAAATGCATTAGCGCAGTCTTCATTGCTAATTGCTTAAGGATGTAATATCAAAATTCTATTTATTATGATCGTTATTAATATGGTTAATCAGATTTTTGGAGGAGAGGTTTTTCATCCCATGATAGAATGGAAAAACTAATTTCCTGTCTGTAAGTTTTACAGAACGTGTCCAACTGCAGCTTTGATCATCCTCAACATGTTGGAAACATATTTATGATAACATACATACAACTTACATATGAAGTGATTTCATTTTATGTAATATAAACATTTCCAGACTAGCCGGCCTTTGCTTTGATAAAGTTAGTTATGCAAGTTATGCAAGATTTGGGGTGTTTCTGATTCATAGTGTGTGGTCTAGAGCTACTCTATCTGTAAAAGTGTCTTGAGATAACTCCTGTTGTGATTTGACACTATAAATAAAATGTAATTGAATTCAGATGATTGTTGATTTTGAATCCATTCTTGGTCCTACCATGTTGGATCTGCCTACTGGAGGGAGGTTAAAAAAATGTATCTGGCCATGGATTATTTTCTGGAAAAATTTGCATTTTAATGTTTAAAAAATTAGTACATGTAATTTCCTTTTGGCTGAAGATACTTTTAACAAAAAAGCTTCAGAAATTAGCGCAGCTAGCGGTGGCGGAAATACAACCTCATCGTTGGTCGTGATTTCGAGCGTTAAGGTTGCGATTTTAAGCACGTATACGTTATTTTCAAACAGAACATGAACCCCCTCTCCCAGGTTAAAGTCCTGTTTGTTTGACCCATCCACCCCCCCAAATTTAGACTTGGGGGGGGTCAACTTACTTCCTGTCTGGCTCCCTTCATAACTACTACAGCCACTAGAGGGCGTAATTGTTTTTTTAAAGATTATTTTTTGGGGCATTTTTAGGCCTTTATTCTTCACAGGACAGATGAAGACATGAAAGGGGACAGAGAGGGGCAACGACACGCAGCAAAGGGCCGCAGGTCAGAGTCGAACCCACGGCGGCTGCGTCGAGGAGTAAATCTCTATGTGTGCGCCTGCTCTACCAACTGAGCTAACCCGGCCACGATAGGTGTAAATTTAAGTCGTAATTGCTGCTTGAACAAATGACATTTGGGAGCGTTTTTCGGGGTCTGGCTAAACTGTGGATCAATTTTCATTGCTTTGACACAAAATGAATTCAATGACCACATCTTTCCACGTTCATGAACTGTTTTCTCATTTAAACTCAACAACCACCAAGGCTCTGTGTACTTACACTCCATTTTGATTGTTGATCCTGAGATGTCGATCAAAAGTTCTGGTTGCATCAGCGCATTCTGGATGTGAGATTAACTGTTTTTCTGAGTTGCATGGCAGTAAAGAGAACTGTCTGAACAGTTCAGAAAGTCAACTCAGTAAATGGAGAAGTTTGAGTTACCAAATGTAAAAAATGGAAACTATTGATGAATTTCTGGGAAGAAAATTCCCTCTGAGGTACAGTGAAGTTTCCATCTCATAATGTAGTCACACTGCTGTTTAAGAATTTGTATTTTTGTTATTGCTTACTGCTAATGCTGTCCCTGGTCCTAATGGTATTTTTCACATGGCATTGTTTCTTTTTTGTTTGTGTTTAATATACATAAAGCAACAGGTGGTGTGGTCAACAGCTAATAAATATACTAGCATATGAATGCACGCAGTATTTAATGTTTTCCCTTGCGAGTCAATTGCTAATTGAACATTTCCTCTCTCTGTGATTGGTGCAGGTGAGTCAGTACACCTTTGCCATGTGCAGCTACCGAGAGAAGAAAGCCGAGCCGGTGGAGCTCCTCCAGCTGGACGGTTACACCGTGGACTACACCGACCCGCAGCCAGGTAACACAGCTGGCCACTGCATTCCAACAGGCAGCGCCGATGAATAATAAGTGCATAACGATAACTATTTGAAGTGCAAATCTGTTGTGAAAGCCCCTGCACGCCCACAGTCCAGCCCTTATTAGATCCCTTCTCAGGACTGTAAACGTGTGCACACGTCTTGGCCGTAGTGCTACAATCTGTTGCTTCACAATACAAACATGTAACAGAAAAAGCATTCTAAAATCAACATAAAATCAACATAAAAACATAAACATATAAGCATCTTAGGACATAAAGGAAGGACACATATGACTGTTCAGACAATACGATATCTTAAATAAATGACTGTAATAGTTAAAGTGCGAAGTGCAAAATGTGCTTGTGTATTTATTGCACTTTGCTCAGTTGTGCTTTACTACTGGAGCAAACTGTGCTTGATTGACAATTTTGGGGCGGGACAGCGAGCTAGAGAAGTATGCAAAAGTGTGGCAGGTCCACCGACCTCCACAAGGAGACAAAATATTCCCTTATCATGCAGCTGCCTATATGCCCTGAATTTATGGAGGCACAAAGTTGAAGTACACCTCTGCCTGGAAACTAGGGTTGGGCATCGTTTTGATTTAAAAAATTCAGATTCTTCTTTTTGATTCCGGTTCTTATTAATTCTCGATTCCGATTCTTTGAATGGTGGAGTGGAAATGGGTCACGTGCTTATCCCTTGTGTTGACTTTGGGTCACATTGACCCGTTTTCAATTTTTGTTTTATATCAGAAATATGGGACATAGAAATAAGTGCTGAAAATGTGTAGAAGAAAAATTTTACAATTTAAAACGTTTGAAAAAGCAAAGACAAACTGTGAAAAAAGGCTTCAAAAACGTCGAAAAAGGTTGACGGGAAGACAACACAAGGGTTATTTTACAGATAAGAGGGAATTTTTTATTTTGATTCAATGGTAGTTCACAGTTTTACTGACTTTTTCAATGGAACACTAGAGTGACGCTTACTGTGCTCTATGGCTTCAACACAACAAGCGCCAGGAAGTATGGAGGTCGCTACGGACACCAAACCTTGCATGTGTTAAATTTGGAACCGATCATCGGATTCAAAACCAAATTTTTCGATTTACGATTCCAGTAATAAAAAAGAAGTTTCCATTGGAATCGTAATTTTTGAAATGATTCCAAGTTGGAACCAGTTCTGGATGCCCAATCCTACTGGTAAGGTTATGAGGTTATGTTGGACCCTGACCTGAATGAGACCTGGGGTAGTACTGTCTCAGCTTATATAACATGAGTTCATAAGCTGGAAATTCCACAAAATTGGACATATCTAAAGGGTTACAAACTGAAATATGTGATCCTGTGAACACATCAATCCTTACCTTCCTCTGTCCATCCTTCAGGTCTAGACGGCGGTCGCACGTTCTTCAACGCTGTGAAAGAGGGCGACACTGTGATCTTTGCCAGTGACGATGAGCAGGACCGGATCCTATGGGTACAGGCCATGTACAGAGCTACCGGCCAGTCACACAAGCCAGTTCCTCCCACCCAGGTCCAGAAACTCAACTCCAGGGGGGGCACAGCACCACAGCTCGATGCACCCATATCTCAGTTCTGTAAGTTTTCAACTCTCAGAGTCTTATTTGTCTTTTATGCCGACCTTACACCAAACGACTTTTTAAGCGATTCAACTGTCGCAGACTATTTTCCAATATCTGAATGAAATCCTGAGAGTCTTGTTAGAGTCGGGGCGCTCCCGTCGTCTCAATGGTGTGGTATAAGGCGGTCGTAAAACTCAGTCCCAGTCAGTCTTTTTCCCGTCTTGACGTTCGACAAAATCAAACATGTTTGATATTATCTATTGTACTAAGTTTTAAATCTTGGTAGTGAAGTTATATCATGTGAACATTGTAAACAAGCAATGGGTGCGCTCCCTCCAGCACCAAACAGGAAGCAGCAGCAGCAGCTTTAATGTGTTAATGTTTGCTATATTGCAGCGCTAAGCTAAACACTAAAGATGGAAAGTTGCAGATTTTCAACCCTTCTAAAGCGCGTCATCCAACAGGAGTTTTACCGGCAGATAAACGCAGACCTCCGGGTACAGGTGACAATCATCTGCACGTACGGCAGAACAGAAAATCTGCAAACTTTCCCTCAAGTTACCAGCGCTAGCGGTAGCTAGTTAGCTCGGTTACATTTTTGAAAAAGAATCTAGTTGTAGTCTTGCAATGTGTAATAATGTGATCCCCAGTCTTTACATATTATGAGTCTTTAACATTAGGGGCCCTATCTTGCCTATCTTCCCCTATAATTGCCTTTTTACACCGACGCATGTATCATTCCTATTTTGCACCCCACGCACAGAGGACTTTTCCCTCCACAGACGCACGTCGGTAAATTAGGGAATGTATTTGCGCTCCCGGGGGCAGTTCAGCGAAAAGAGGAGGCGTGTTCAGGCGCAAACGCTCCCTAGTGCTATTTTGCAGTTTCAGAAAACAATTCCGCCACTGACCAGGAAAAACCTGGTCTAAAGTCAGTGGCGCTAGTCTAAAGTCAATAGCACGTTATTCAGATGCTATTTTAGGGGCGCATGCTTGGCCATAAGGTAGCGTGAAAAAGAAAAATATTACTGAAAATGCGCTTTAGGTGTTTGGATAGATCAGGAGGCACTTTACAGTACAGTCCTCAAAAAGTCGCAGCATTCTTTGTGGCTTGTTGTGTTTTACACATTTCCATGAATCATGGATGTGTTGATGACGATGGAGATGTGATGTTGAACTACGGTGGGATTGGACACTCGATGCGCTCCTGGTGGAGCGGTTGGACGGAGATGGAGTGGGGGGGGGGAGGAGGAAGGGGCACAACAGGTGCAGGTGGTGCGTTTGGAGATGCACGCTCCATGGCTGCAGCAATCCTCTCCAGACTTGAGGCGATGTGCCCGAGAGGCCGCAGCAACATCGCCACCCGGCCAAGACGGGCATTTATTACTTTGCAGCATCTCGGACAGCTCCCGCTGGTGTGCGCCAGGCAAATCCGCTGTTATAATAGCAATCTGCCATGGAACAAGCGCCCTGCTCTTAAAGGGAATGTGAGATGACGCTCTCATTGGTTATTTTCACGTTACGCCCAAACCACACCTAGCTACTTCAGACCAACCCATTTTAGAGATCCGCCCACAAAGCTACTTGCGTTTCACGTTTGAAACTTGCGTTTCAGATCGTTAAAATAGGGCCCTAGATGTGAGATGATTCTCTTTAGATGGTTGTCAGACTGTGGTCTTTTCAAAGTCTGTTCAAAGTCTTCTAGTGTATGGTAGGCATTAGTTCACACATTACACAAATGCTTTGCACCAGACAAAATGCAACCATGCCATTGTCTAATTTTTGTTTCACTAACTTGGTGACGTAGCATCCATTGTAGGTGGTCAACTTATTTTTTGGCAAACATTTTTGAGCCGTCATTGAAACACTTGTCATATTGTCAACAGTTAAAGCTATAGTGCGTAGTTTCTGTTGAAGTAATGACAACAACACTTAGGTGATCACACCCCCAGCCCTCCTCCACGCATTTGCTAGTAGCGTTTAACCCATCAAATTAAGGAGGACATTGATTGATTGAACTCATTGTAGGAAATGAGATACTCTTGTCTATCACAGCCCCATGTTTTGTTTTGACATGAAGATCATTCCTATCGCAGCCTACTTCTACACTCTGTATTCATATTGTAAAATATGTATATTCGGCCATTCTTTTTCATCGCTCACGGCATCTTGATCTCTCTTCGCCAAAGGTGTTGTTAGTTTGTCCTCCTCCTGCTCATGTACTGTACATGTGCTCAACTGCTACTATTATTCTTTCTCTGTGTGCTGCTTGGCTCTTTGTTGTAGAACTGCTTTAGTGTTGAAGTGTCGGTGGCTTTGCTGTGTGTCTTTATGTTTCTTTTTGTTCCTTCTTCCTTGTCTTCTTCTTCTTCTTCTTCTTCTAAACCCTGACCCTGCTATCTTGTAGCTGGATTAAAGGGTAAGTGTTCCCCTCTCCTTTCTTTCTCTTCTTCCTTTTGTTGGCCATCGCTCTTCCTCCTGTGATAACTTTCTGGCGTTTCTGTGGGAGGACAGAAATAAAAGACACACTAACATGCACGCTTTGGCCGTTGTCAGCATATTTGCCATGTGTACAGCAGGGACTGACTGTTCATTTGTCATGGATACATACAAAAGGTCGGGTACATTTTATTTGTTTCTTGAGTTGTTTTTTTTACGAGGACTTCATTGTGATCGCTGCAAAGCTATAGCATGTTTATTTTTTGACAAAATGTGTGATGGTTGCCATATCACCGCCGTTAGAAAAATTCGCCACAAGTCTGCCTCATTTAGGATAAGACTACCATTTTGCAAATGTGGTGTATTTTTTTTTTCATGGGAATGGTGTTTTTTTTGATTATATACATTTCTGTTTAATTGTTTTGAAATTGCTTGCTCTGCAAATTCTTATATTTTTGTTCTAACAATGTCAATATTCTTTTCTCAGTTAACATAACTGAGAAGAATGTAAATGTTTAACTAAATGGACGGAACTTACCACGCCATCTACTGTTGCAAAGATACCCTGCCTCACAAAATAATTGCATAAATTAGTGAGAGGATTAATTAAGGAAAATAATATCTGTGATGGAAAATGTTTGCAGTAGCAGTTATAGTCAGCATGTTATAACCTTTGATACAGTTTAAAACCAAACAGAAGAAGATCTAAAGAAGGTGCACAGCGGTTTTGTGAAACGGTGTTGTCCATAGTAGAGCCTGGTGAACGCTCCAAGAATGTTCAGAACTTTCAGTGTTTCGAGCATTGGGCAACTACAATCATCATAGGCCTAGATTTGCAGGGAATAGCCCCCCCCCCACCTATTTAGAAGAGGTAGATTTGTCTCCCTCAAAAACGAGGTAAAAATAACAGTTCAAGGGGCTCAAAACATGTACGGAAAACATGAACTGTCTACTTTGTTACATTGGGCAGTTAAAGAAAGAAAGAAAGAAATATAAAGTCAGTTGGAGAACAGTTAGATAGAAAACAGGATGTCAGCTCAATAGGATGAAAGAAAGAAAGAAAGAAAGAAAGAAAGAAAGAAAGAAAGAAAGACAGGAACGTGAAAAATAAAGATGTGATTACTTGTGATTTTGATTGTCATGTCTTTTATGTAGCTTTACATTTTGGAGTTTCTGGCTATAACAAGGTCTCATTCTCTAACAGATTTGTTGTCGAGATGTACATGATTCCTAAAAAAAAACAACATCCCCAAACACATGATGATGTTTTGAATATGCAGAAAGTTTTGAACATTTGCACCATAAATTGTTGAATTAAAATTCACCAATATGCAGGAAATCAAGTGTTTGACGCTCAAAATGTCCCCTCCCCCCACCAATGTTGAAACATAACCCTCGCCCTTCACTATCATTGTATTTAACTGTACTTCAGTCAGGATCCGACTGCTGTGCAAATATTTGTGTATTTTTTTTGAAAGAAGGCAATTTTATGTTGAAGAGAGAAAGAAGGAAAGACTGCACAGTAGGCCTGTCACGTTGTCAAAAAATCAAGCTCAAATGAAATATGCGTTAGTTGGAATTTGTTTGAATGCAAACCTCGTCGCCTGATCAATGCTGTTAAGAATTAAAGTTGCTCTGTTCATTCTCTAAATGACAAGCGAACATCACTGTAAGGCAGCTATATTTTACAAGTCAATAAAAACTGCCTTACCTTTATCAACCAGTTTTATCAACATATGACATGTAGATTTTCTCATAGATACTGTAGGGATATGGGATGGGAATCGAGAACCAGTTCCAGTTGCAAACGGCTTCCAAATCCGTCGGAATCTTATGCCTCCGAGGCTATTAATTCCTTTTATTTATGTTTTTCTGTCAGTTGCACATTGCAATTGCTGCTGGAAACTTGCAACAATAAAGAGGCATGGTGGAAAGTGTGGCTTCATTTCACGTAGAAAGATGACAACACTGCTGCTCTTATAATATCTGGAACATGATCATTTTAACAAAGTACAGAAACCGCAGCAATATGCTGAAAGATCTTTTTACGTAACATGGTCTAACATTCCAGGAATGCCATGTATTTGACACTCACTGACTACGCACAATATGTTATAATAACATCAGCACCACGCAGGCGGGCTTAGCAGAAGGTTTCTATGACTCAAACCTAAATGCTGCACAAATGCTGCACAAATGTTCTCCCATTTCATCTACACTGTGTTCAGACTCAGAGATATGAATGAAGCAGTTGCGTTGACGCTGAAAAACCTGCTTAGGCTTACTTTTTTTCACACAGAAAACTGACCTGGAATCAATATGGAAACTGATACAGAATGGGACCGATAAGCGGAATCGATAATGACATTGGTATCAATAAAATCTTATCAATTCACATCCCTACTCACATATGAAGACATTATCAAATTGCTTCATTGTAAAAAAAACACTGTAAAAAATCAACAACCCTGGGCTGGAAGGCCTACACTTGCCTGTATATCAGTTACCAAAAACATGAAAACTTCAAGAAAATTTCAATGGACTGAATCTATAGAACATAAACCCAATACAGCATGACTGACTTAAAGAGAACTGGGTGCAGACCCACACTTTGAATAAATAAAAAGTGCTTCCTGCGTGCATTTGTGTAGGTGAATCTAGTGAGCGAGCTGTTTTTGACACAACCACCGGAGTCCCACTGAGTCCCAGCAGCTGGTAATTACCAAGTTAAAAGTGCCAGCCAATGAATAATACAGTGTGGTTGCTGCACAATTAAATCAGGCACCAATCAGTCAATGTTACCAAATAACTACTTGTCAGTTCACACCTGGAGCAGCGCAATGAATAATATAACATCATGTCACCCCCACCCACCCAACCCCCGACTCAAATCTGAATAGACCACATTAAAACATTGTAACAACAAAGATGGAATTAAGAGCTCTGTTTTCCGCTGCCTGAGAGGTGAAACTGATCTGCACAGTTTACTCCTTTTTCTTTTTATGATGACTCATTGTTTAATTTGTTTTGACATATTGTAGAACAAACAAGATTGTAATCATACTGTAGTTTGAGTGAAATTATGAAGTTTGAGAGGCTTTATTTTTCTGTCCAATTTAGTTTTCTTTTCTATCGTTCCTTTTTTGACATATATGCACGTGGACGGATGTGAATACTAATTCTGATATATCCTGATTCTCCTATAATAATGTTTAGTTAAACTTTGTAGTCCTAAAACCACAACCCTGTCCTCTACGAATTACATTGCAACTAAAGCAAGGTAAAGGTTTTTATTTTATGGTTCTCTTTAGAACTCAAAGTGCTTGGTTTTGGTTCAACACTCAGTACAGGACAGGATGTGATGTACATGCTCTGGTTTCCCCCACATATTCATATTACTTTTTCATATGATGTAATGCACTTTCAATGTCGTACTAACTGCATTTAAACAATATGTTGCAGCTAACATAATAAGCATCATGTATTCTCTTAAACATATTAGCCAAAGTCTCATACTGTATAGTCTAGCTTTGCCAGACCCTCCACCAAAGCGTGCTGAAAGAGGGTCTGGCTACCCCACACAGCATTCGGGGATGTTGGAAAAACGTGCTCTTGTTTATTGGCATTTCTTTAAACCAGTCGGAATCGTCGTGGGCGGTGCCAAGCTCCGCACGGGTCAACGGTGCCTATGCAAAATAGCCTTGGGAAGGAAGTTGTTTTGGTGGTGTAAGTTTTAAAAGTTGTTTTAGTCGTGCAACAGAAAACGCAGATTGGACAGATTGTCTAGCTAGCTGTCTGGATTTACCCTGCAGAGATCTGAGGAGCAGTTAACCATTAGTCCTCATTAATCCAACGGAGTTTAGAATGCCAACACAAAGAAAGAGGAAGGTGATGAAAAGAGGGACATGGCGGAATTTCCAGCGGCACCTGAACAATCCCGGAAATGAAACGTCGTTGATAAAGACTAAAGGATTGGAGATGTTAGGGCATCAATAAGGTTCTTCACATCGGTAGTGACAGAAAGATCTAAATGTCTTTCATGGTCAGTCCACAAAAAAAGCAAGCCACATGCTAAATAGCCCCAAATGCTTTGAACCATCAAACCCAGGACCAGCAGTGTGTCCGCTGCCTCCCGGTTCCTCTCCTCTGGATCTATAAATGAATAGCAGCCATCAATCATTGTCAGGGCCGTCCTTCCCCAGCCCAGACAGACGGGGGTGACTAATGTCACTGCATGTTACTGTCCAGCCCTCCCGCCTCCGTTCCCGCTCACTCACATCAAACAGACCTGACAGGCCACCAGCTACAGACCAAAGGGGCACCACAATGTCACCTTTTTAGATTTTTGGGGGAGGGTGGGGGGACTTGTTGAGGGGACACAATCAGCTCCCAGCATCCCGTTCTTTGTTTTGTTTGTTGATTGACAGCTGGGGTGCTTTCGTTGGGCAGTGAAGAGGACTTTGGCTGACAAATCTCTTGATCGCTACGTAGCTCGGTATAACCTTCATTCCCATCCATCCCAGGTTTGTCCTGACTGATGGGACAAGGCTGCGTCCACACTCCCACTGTCTCTTCACCATCAACGTTTAATTGAACCTACAATGAGCTGCCCAGTGTGTTGTTCTGTTACTCTTTGGCCCAGAATTGATTATACAGCATTGATTATACAGCTCACACCGCAGCTTGCCAGCAATGAAAACATAAGCAATTTTAATTAATATTTCAGGCAGCACTCTTTCTTTTCATCAAAATCACTTCCTCGTTCCCTCATTCACTGCTCCCCCTGTATCTTACATGGTGTATAATCATAAATAAAGATGTTTTTAATCAAATGACCACATACCAGTTGTCATACTAAAAAGCTGAGCTGGGGCCAGACTACTGGATGTTGTTTGGGTCCCATGCGGTGTGCACAGCAAATCAGGGCTTTTATTGCACATTAAATGCAATGGGGTTTCAGTATTAATACTAGCAGTCCGGTTAAAGGTTATATAACGGCAGTGTCTGGTAAGCATATTCATGGGTGGTGTAAGGTTAGATGCTAGAGTCTACTCCAAAAAAACCTGTTGACGTTATTTGGCAAGAGCAATGAGGTGCGACATTAGCTCAGCATATTAACACATCATTACAGTATACAGAACTGGCAAACGTATTGACATGTAAATCTCACATCCAAGAAAGTGGAAACTGCAGGTTCCCCATGTCCCCTTTGTACCTCAGCAAAGCCTGTTGGGGCCAGCCTGCAGGTTTGCATGGATTTATAGCCCCCAGCAACACTGGCAAAGAGAAAGCAAGACATTCCCCAATCCCTCCTATAGCACCCTGATGTACGTAGAGCACACCACCAGGCAAGCAAGTGAAAAACCTGTTGTCAAATTCTATTTAAGCCTCCTATTTTGCGAACAATTAAGATTAGTGTGGGGCCACCACATCCTCTGCTCATTCTGAGATGTTCAGGACAGCGATTAATTAGAGGCCACACCAGGGGGCCGGGGCCGGGGCCACTGCATTGAAGTGGTATTAGAAATGGGGAGGGTTGATGGGTGTTGTGGGGCGACTGTTGGATGGTATTATGGGTAACAGTTCTAGACCTTGGTTACTTTTGAGTTGCAGGATTAATTAAGGTGGGTGGCGTAGCATTTAACTGACCTATCAAGGTAAATGTAATATCCTTTTATAAGGCAGTGGAGTTGTCCAAAGCGTAGAGAAGTTGTAGCTTTAGTCTTGTAAAGGCAGTCCATTTAGCTGTACAGCGACTTCTAATTCTGAAGGCTTGTCTTTTATTTACTAAATTTACTATTTATTAAAATACCAGTCAAAAGACGGTCAGTGCATTTTAATGAGTCAACTGGGAACATGACACTCTTACTACAGAGTGCACAGACATGTCTGGAAGACTTTTTGGTTGTTTGTCTTCTTTTTTAGAGGTAGTCCCTACAATAAGAGACCATTAGGCAATTATGCTCTCAAATCAAGATTTGTTTACAGTGTTAATCCACATATCTCAAACATGTTGATTTCTGGTGATTGTGATGGCAATGATTTTTCTTATTTTTGTTCTTGTTTATGTTCATGCCAACAGCTGATTTCTCGTAGAATTCAACTAAAAGTTACACAATTTTATGCCAGCATTTTGATTTTGACTGTTGCATCAACCTATAACGTCAAAGTGGAAGCTTGGTTAATTCTGAAACTACTTCTTCACAAACTAATGATGATGTGCCCCAGCAAGGCAATTAACTCATATGTTTATGAGTGCACCTTTTCAGCGGGCAACAGTAAAATGCTGTAGTCGCTGTGTTTTGCTGTATCCTCCCTGCATGTACTCATAAACGCTGACTTGATCTTGCAGTCTTGCACCTTGTCTGCACTGGCCACAGTCCTCAGTATCTACCACACTGGATGTGTACTGCTATGCTGCTATGTTTTGACAGCACTCACAGTCCTATACAAAATCAATGGAGTTACACGCATTGGTAGAATATAGACTTAAACCTGAAAAGATGTTTAGAGCTACATAGGTTTAATGTGACTTGTATATAGACATGAATGTCTGAGTGTGCATGAATACAACATGAACCTCAGATTTCAGAACTAACCATCAACCTTGAGATCAGCTCTTGATAGCTGCCTGGAAAACTCTACTATCAACCTTTACCTTTTACCTGCTTGTTAAGTCAAAACTTCCAACCCTGATGAAGGGCCCACAATGGAGTCAATGCTGGACACTTCACCTAATCACTGATTGACACTTATTTAAAAATATGATCACTTGTTTATATAATAGAGTGCTGTTAAATCATCAGTTGTACCCACTGTAAATTATGTCGTTGATGTCTTTTCACACTTTTCAGAGTTTACTTTATTTAACTTAAACTTGCAGTTAACTTTAACCCTTGTTGTAAAGGTGTGTACAGCATTGCTTTATTGTTGGCACTTCATCGGATTTTTTGTTCCACATAAGAATTAAGTGAGTGCCATGGTGAACTTTATTCAGTTTTTTTTTGGCACAGACATCTGCCTCCTCTTTCTTTCTTTCTTTCTTTCTTTCTTTCTTTCTTTCTTTCTTTCTGGCTCCTCATTTGATGGGTAAATGACTGTTTACAGATGCTGATCGAGCCCAGAAACACGGCATGGACGAGTTCATTTCAGCCAACCCCTGCAACTTTGACCATGGCTCGCTGTTTGAGCTGGTACAGCGCCTCACTCTGGACCACAGACTCAACGACTCCTACTCCTGCCTGGTAAGGAAAGGCTTTTTAATGTAACTGAGAAAAATCAAACCCTGCCTGCACAAAGAGGGCATAATTGTTGGATTGTCTTTTTGGAAAGTTACTAGAATTGCTGCATGCCCACTTGATTACACTGTCAGAAAGGTGTGGGGGAGGTGTTTCAGTAGTGATTTGATGATCTGTCGTATCTACCTTCCACTCTGAGCTCTCCTGCAATTAAACTCAAATGCCTTCTCTTTTCTGGTGTTGTTTTTTTAAATTTTTTTTTTTTTTTTTTTAAAAAATATGAATTTACGTATATGTGGTGTTGTAGAGGAGACATTGGGGTGGTGGTTTGGGGAGATTTGGCTGTCCGAACCCCCCATGGCCTGTGTGAAAATAGACCTGGCGCGTATCTTTAGCAGAGCGCAGACCCCCTTCACGCACGTTTCCGTGACGCAGGTGGTGGATTATCAAGCATTAACTTGGATGGCTGGGATTGCCTCTGGAACCCAGCGCAGACGCGCCCGGGTGGAAAAAGGACCTAATACAGCTACATGAATGTCTGTACAGTCTGTAGATTACACACACCAACTGCCAAACAAAGCATGGCAAAGGTTCACTTCATTCAAAGACCCATATGTCCTGTACACACCTAGTCTATGTTGTATCTATGGGTAAAGATACCAGTATTGTGAAGCATGCTGCCAGGCTTGCAGTCTTGTATGGAATATGTATGTGTGTACTAAATATCTGTTTGCCTCACACAGCAATGTTTGTTTGTGTTACCCACAGGGCTGGTTTAGTCCCGGTCAGGTGTTTGTCTTAGATGAGTACTGTGCTCGCTACGGCGTTCGAGGCTGCCATCGGCATTTATGTTACCTGAGCGATCTGTTGGAGAGGGCTGAGAACGGAGCCATGATCGACCCCACCCTGCTGCACTACAGCTTCGCCTTCTGTGCCTCCCATGTCCATGGAAACAGGTACAAATCAATGCGCTTACTAGTCCCATGTCCTTCATTTTCTTCCATGTACAAACTACCGTTGGATGCTAAAATGATTGAAGCACAAAATGATTTTTTTACTGTCAAAACTGAAGTTGAAGGCAAGTCAAGTTTATTTATACAGCACATTTCAGCAACAAGGCAACTCAACCTGCTTTACATAAAACATTAAAGAGCAATTAAAAGCAATTAAAAAAAAAAAAAAAGCTAATAGAATAGGACAGGTATGACATGCATGAATAAAAGTTACAGCGCATGGTAAGAAATGAACAATTACCTGATATATTAAAAGGCAGTGTCAAACAGAAAGGTCTTCAGTCTTGATTTAAAGAACTGAGGGTTGCAGTTTTCTGGGAGTTTGTTCCAGATATGTGTTATGAATGCTGCTTCTCCGTGTTTAGTTCTGACTTTCTGGGGATAGAAAGCAGACCTGTCCCAGATGACCTGAGAGGCCTGGGTGGTTCATAATGTAGCAGACGATCAGAAATTTATTTTGGCCCTAAACTATTAAGTAGTCTACTTTATAAACCAAGCCAGTGTAAAGACCTCAGAACTGGAGTGATGTGATCCACTTTCTTGGTTTTAGTAAGGACTTGAGCAGCACCATTCTGAATCAGCTGCAGCTGTCTGATTGATTTAGGGAGACCTGTAAAGACACTGTTACAGTAGTCGAGTCTACTGAAGATAAAAGCATGGACAACCTTTGATATATTCTTAAGGTGATAGTATTGTGACTTTGTAATTGCCTAATATGGTTGTCGAAATTCAGGTCTGAGTCCATGACTACTACACCAAGATTTCTGGCTTTGTCTGTTGTTTTTAACATTGCCAATTGAAGTTGACCGCTGACATCTAATCGTTCGTCTTTGGCTTAAAGAACAAACACATCAGTTTTTTTTATTCAAGAAAGTTCTGGAACATCCAGTCGTTGATTTGTTCAATGCAATGTTTGTATTGGACCATGGTCCCTTGGTGATAAGGTTATGTAAATGTGTGTGTGTCGTCCGCATGATTATGGTAACTTGTTTTGTTGTTTTCCATAATCTGAGCCAGTGGAAGCATGTAGATGTTAAACAGAAAAGACCCCAGAATGGAGCCTTGGGGAACTCTGCAGAGTATTTAGGTGTTTTACTGAACATGCTTTTTACATCTCTTACCGCAGAGTCACCCACAATCAGAGTTTGACGCCCTGTCGTTAGCTTTCCTTGTAACCTTTTACTTTTTGAGTTACTAACCCTGCTGTTTGACGATGAGACGTAATCCAGGTTATCAGACGGAGATCCAGTGTCCTGCAGCAGTGTAGCAGATCTGTTGTCCAGATGAAGACTTGGTTGTTGAGAGTTTTTTTTTATTGCTAGTCCACGACTGTGTCCTACTAAGTACAGGGGTTGAAGAGGCACTCTG
Source organism: Perca fluviatilis (assembly GCF_010015445.1). NCBI lineage: Eukaryota > Metazoa > Chordata > Actinopteri > Perciformes > Percidae > Perca > Perca fluviatilis. The sequence goes on from NC_053115.1 coordinate 36,571,559, forward strand.
CCTGGATGATAATGAAGGCCATCCGGTCATATCACAAATCTCAGGGCGCTGTGCTCTGCCCGTTACATGTCCTCCCGTTTCCTAGGCAAATAATTTGCTCTTAGGCTTTGCACCAAGACAGTTCCAGGGAGGACTACCACTTATAGTTTTATTACCCGATACACAGCCCTCCTGTTTCTTTGTAATCTTGTTGGGGCTAATTAGTCATGTGTTAGCATGCTTTTGTTCACTGTTTTGGGTCCATGGAAAATTTGTGTCATTCCCACATGGTCCATTCACTTCCAAGTTCACTTCTGTGAATTTTGGTTTCCAGAACTGCGATCTTCTGTAAAAGTTTGGGGTATTTCTCTGTGAGGTGAAAGCAAGCGACAAGCAGCTTTTAAGCAGGAAAATTATGACAAATGACATGAATGACAAACGGGCCAGTCCACATATACAGGTGCATATGTGCTCCCCCACCTTCTGTGTTTTATGCTTTGATTTGTTTTCATTTTGCATGCTCACTTTTTCTCTTTCTTTTGTCTATTTTTCCTGTATAACCTCTTTACCTTTCCACTTTCAAAAAACTACCTACCATTGTTCCCAAAATCCTGCACTTCCACACAACCACACCTAGTCTGCGTGTGTCTGAGTTGCTAAACTGGCCTGTATCTGAGGCCAAACTTGAACGAGCCCTGCTCCTCTCTGCCCCTGAGCTTCCTGCCCAAACTGCTAAGAGAGAACTCAAAATCATTGAGTTCATGAAGAAAAAGGACTTCAGGTCCCCAGTTTTCTCAGGAACTAGAAGGTAAGTTATCTCATAGTCTGTGTGGCACTAAGGAGGAAAAATGAGCATCTTCTTTAAAAAAGAAAAAAAAGAAAATGTAACCATCATTGCTATTGATGACTCATCGCTGAGATCTGGAGATGCAGCAACATTGCTAATCACAGTTTTCCAACAACAGGAATAATCAGACAGTTTGTGAAACTAATCAGGTTCAACACAATTATCAAAACCAGTTAATCAGTTACTGTAGGCTAAAATGAAAGCACCAGGATTGTCTGTTGTCAGTCCAGACTAGTGGAAGTGAAAAATGTAAATATACTAGCGAGCTAATGAGGGAATGGAGAACAGGTGAGTGGGGCGGATGAGCAGGTAAAGTGAATGCACTGATGGGAGGGCAGGCAGATGGGGGTGGCAGGGTTGGAAATCACAGCAGAGTTAGAACACAAAGTATAAACAAGCAAAGAGGAAAACAAACCATGACACCCATGGTGTTAACGTTTAGTTAACATCAACTGGTGTAGATACAATGTAGACGAAGAATTATTTCCAACCTATCTGCCTGTGCTCTCTTTTGCAAATAGAATATGATCCAGGTTTTAAAAATTCTGAGTCATGATTTAGTGTGTGAGATTCAGTTGAAATTGAATCGAAAGTCTTGGAGGATAAACAAAAAATCTTTTTTTATATTTTGAGTTTTAAATACTCATTGCCTGTAGGCTTGGAACATGGGTTGGAAAAATTAGCAGCTGGATCTTTCGTGGAGGAAATGTTAGGAATACTTTGCAGTTAATTCAGCTCTGTGTCATCTTTGTGTGGGTAGTGTGTTCAGGAAAAAAAGGTTTTTGGCTTCCCTCCAAGGCGCCAACGCGTTATGTGGCATCTGGTGGCTCTTGGCAGACCTTCGCTGCTCTGCTCACATGGCAGCTCTGTGCGCTGCGGCCAGGGAGGGGAAGCCAAATACTCTTCATCTGCACACACTGCCCATACTGCCATGACACAGAGCTAGATCTAAATCAGCAAACTATTTATTTAAATTCACAACAGTTGTGGTTCCAGTGGCAACCCAACAGCATAAATAGTTAAAAAAAACAAATAAACAAAACAAAAAGTTGGCAAGTTTTTTTATTTCGTAAGTGCTTGTTCCTGCTTTTTTTTCCATTTCTTTTTTTAAAGCTCAACATTTTTTACTTCTCAATAATACACATCTTATGAATATATTCCTGTCTGTGTGTGTGTATGTATATATATATATATATATGCCATCTGTCTCTGACTACATATTCAGGTCTTTGTTTATTTGTTTACTTCTTCAACAAATGTGTCATCTGCTGACAAATTCAACATTTATTTATATATATTACATCTATACATGCATGTATGTATGTGTGTGTGTGTGTGTGTGTGTGTGTGTGTGTTCACAGCCTCCATCTAGTTACACCACAGTCCAGCCACCTAAAACAAAACTCCTGTAAGACATAAGGCAGACCTGTCAAGTCCTGCGTTTCAAGACTCATATGTTAGTTCCTTCGATCATCATCTGTGATATGAAATCATCTGATGTGCACACAGTTAAAGAAATACAAATTGTGTGTACTAGTCAGAGTTCAATAATAAAAGCCTAAAGCACTATAGAGCGTCTCTCCTGCGTGGCTCACACCAGCACTGTCAGCCCAACAGATAGAGAGCGTTACTAGTGTCTGGTTCGAAAGTAGTTTAGCCGGCTTTGCTAGCTTTCAGCACCAGAACTGAGAGGATCGGAGCAGCAAATTGAAAGGGTGAAGATAAAGGGCATGCATTGATCTGCCATCACCTTTCTCTATTTCCATTAACTTAGGTTTGCAGTTTGGACATTTTTGTGTTTGTAAAAGTTGTAGCCTGCAATCCTTTTTTCTCGTTCTCAAAAGGCATACGATTGAAATAACAACATGAGGATGAAATTGGGGCCTCCTCCACTGATGACTTGCATCATCAACATTTAGGGGACAGCCCTAAAATATACCTTGTGCACTGACTTATAATAATGGTCAAAATCGTCAGTGACACTAGCCAGCCAAGTTTTTTTTGGGCTGTGGTAACTGAATTAGGCAGGGTAGTATATTCTTAAAGTTGGTTTCAGAGGAGCAGTTTTCAGTCAGAGATCAAACGGTGTCATTTCCTGAAGGTTCTGTGGTATGTGACACAGGAGTCATCTGGTCTTTCTTCCAGTATGCACCCTGTTATACCACGTTGCAGTATTTACCTCTCGTCAAATCTGCTGTGATGTGCTCGGACATCCGATCTGTCAACATCCCAGTCAGCCGTCTGCGGATGATGCGTAACAAAGATAGACGAGGGCCACTCCGGCGCTGAGGGCAAAGGTCAGGGAGCGCTGTCTGTCTTTGCTTTCAACTCAGGCGTCACAAAGTTGTGTCTTTCTGCCAGAGGACAGAGTTCAGCACACTTTATTATTAATGGGGAAAATAAATACTACACACGTAAATTCACGTCATGATGAAGATTCTTCTTCTCATGAAATCCAAAAATAAGTATGAGTCCTATTCATCTACATATCCACAGCCACACACATCAGACAAGAGACCTGCTCTGCCAGTCCAGCCGTCGTGCCTGGAGGTCGAGGCATGACAGGTTGACAGGTTGTCATGTGTGATGGCCGAATGCCTCCGTTGCCAACGCTGCTGCGTGTGCCCCAGTGCACACACCTCATCCAGAGCACCCCCCACCCACCCACCCAAACAAACAAACACACACACACACACACCCCACCCCCACCCCTGCCTCCTAATAGCCTGCTGGCCTGGAGGTGTTGGTGCACCAAGTTGGACTCGGTTGCCCGGTCGCCTGCTAAAGTGTCAGGATTTGACTTCTGTCCAGCTAAATGTCGACTCCATTTAGATCCACTGTTTGTTAGGAAATGGCTTTAAAATAAACAATATCAGCTGCTCTTTATTTGATATAAAGTAAGGAATCATTCAATTAAATGTGAATGTGAAACAGCAATGTGTGTATTTAAAATGTATCTATAGTACAGCTTCTACAGCGACACCTTATGGTTTTAACGTGAGTTAATCACAATCTCAACAGCTAGTGAGAATTCATGTGACTTCAAATTTCTTGTGTACTGTTGGAGTTTAAAATTTAGTATCAATCTAAAGAACAAAGTATTCCAAAACAGTCATTACTTATGAAAGTGTTGGTGGTCAAAGAATGGAATCTTAGATGCAACATTCACATTTTCTTGATTGATACCATCCATACACACATGCACATGTTATGTATTTTTTTTAAGTAGATTTATGACACAAAGTGTGCTTTTGGGAAAATCCACAATAAGTCAATAAAATAATCACAATCAGAAATAATCACAAGAGTTAATAGCCTATGATAATATTTGGCTTTTACAGCTCAGATATCTTAGAACTGATTTAGAGCAGCAACTAAACGTTATTTGTATATATTTATTTAATAATTATTTGATTCATTTGACAATCATTTTCTTTGGGTCCGTTGTGTATTTCACAATTTATAAAGGATTTGGATCCTTGGATCTTGAAATCCTGTAGTAAAACATGAGAACTGACTGAGAAACTGGAACAAGAAAAGTTTTTACATTTCCCTGCTTAAAGCATAACTTTTTGATATTAATGAACGTCGATTACATTCAAGCCATTGCCAAATTAGTTGCTACAAAGCTAATTAAGACTATCAGCTCCACACAACTCTCTCTGTATTTTTCAGTATGGCTATGTTCAGAAGATTGTGTTGTCCGGCGACTTTCCCGCGCAGAAACTCTTCTGAAGACTCCATCATGTTTTTTCAATCCTCTATGTCCTCCTCGGCTACTAACAACTGTGTGGAGGAGGAGTGGGGGTGGTCCGTGATCACGTAAGGCTTGTATCATGTGGACACGCTGACAATGTAGTTGTCATTACTTAGAATTCCTCATGGGGGGTGGCAGAAACTACGAACTATAGCTTTAAAAGATGACTGAATTATCAGAATAATGGATTCATTTTCCGTCAATCGACTAATTGGATGGATTGATATTGAAAAGTATCAATAAATAAGGTCTCTGCTGTATTACTGTGTTGCAAGTGGCATGTAATCAATGACAATATGATGCTGTGTGACAGAAAGCAAGCTGTATCACGGTCACTGAGTATAACTCTTTCTGCGACATTGTATGATTTACAATTACTCTCGAACGTATCATCTGGGTGCCCGTGTTTTGATGGAAGTTAGAGTAACTAGAGGGGTCAAAGGTTTTATGACGCCACTGACAGGCGACTAAATGAAACGTCCCGTATCATTAAAATTAAATAACAGATCTCTCTGGGTTTGAACCATTGGCTACAGTCTATTGTTTGAACATTGTTGGAAACATTTGGGATAGTGCAAGTAGACACCGTAACAAAATATATAACATAGGTATAGTCGTTTTTAGACCTCTTAATGCAGAAATCCTACATTTTGTACCTTTTATAAACTCATCATTTCAGCTCTAGACGGATGGATTGGGATGAAAGTGTACAATAAAAAATGTCATGTCAGTGACCAATTAAGTATGGGGCACATCAGTCCTTTACAGTTAAATGCTGAATGTTTGGATTTTTTAAAATTGAAATTGCAGGAGGTTTGTAAAGTCCTGACGGACTGGATATGGTTGTCCCCTGCGTATAAACGGAGATGTGAACCTGATGCTGGCATGCCGTCTGTCTGTCACTGATGGCTCATTTGCTTGTTGTCGTCATCGGAGCTGTGAGGTCATGAGGTCAGGCTAACATGGGGAAGCTGCCAAGAGACAACGCACGGCTGGCAGGATGAAAAAAAAAAGAAAGAAAAGAAAGGAGCCCTGCAGGACTTAATTAGTGTGAAATTTCCCTCTTTCATTTTCTGTCACCATGTGAAAGGTGAGATGGCTTTTTACTGGGAATTTCTTTGTTAGGATAATGCATACAATCACCAGGCAGTGTAAACTTATAAACTCAAGCCAGTGATTCTCATAGAGAAATTAGCCACCACTGGGATCAAAAACTCATTTAGGATCATTTATTTGTATTACACTAATACAAAGAACACCAGTTTGTTATGATGAGCTTTCAGGATATATTCATTATTTCATTAATATTAACCGGTTCAGGGCTGCAACTAACGATTATTTTCCAATCATAATCGTCTTGGGCTAAGACAGAGCCACGGCGCCTCTGCAAAAGAGCCTTGGGAAGGAACTTGTTTTGGTGGAACTGTTCAAAAGTTGTTTTAGTCATGCAACAGAAAACTGTCCAAAACAGATTGGACAGATAGTCTAGCTAGCTGTCTGGATTTACCCTGCAGAGATCTGAGGAGCCGTTAACCATAGTCCTCATAAATCCACCAGAGTTTAGGATTACAACACAAAGTAAGAGGAAGGTACCGGACATACGGCCGAAAAAGAGGGCCATCTGGTGGGATTTCCGGCTGCCACCGGAGCAATCCCCGGTAGTGGAACGTCGTCGATAAAAACTAGTGTTGTGTTAGAAAAGAACAGGCCAATAAACTGCTGCTGAGGTCAAAGCAAGCAGTCTACGGACTCAAACAGTTGAGCTCCATGCAGTCATCATCATCGTCTCCTCCATAGCACCCTGAGTCCTACAGGTGGCTGTTACGAACTGACAGGGTCTGTCCAGATGCTAAGGGGGGGTCTGGCTCGGGTGATGGCTGATGCTAAGCAAACTGGTACTACTAGAAATCTAGCAACAAGCACTCATGGAGCAGTGCAGCAAACATGCACCCCACCCCACTCACACACACACACACACACACACACACACACACACACACACACACACACACACACACACACACACACACACACACACACACACACACACACACACACACACACAGTTTCTCACTGTCTGCTGAAATGACATGTCAAAGGGAGGGGTAGAGAGAGAGGGAGAGTGTCATGTCTCCTGCTACTCATCATGCTGTCATGGCCACCAGTCCAACGCCTCTTCTGTCACATGCACTCTGCTCACACTCCGCCCAGACCCAACCATGTCACAAACGATAAACACATCACACACACACACACACACACACACACACACACACACACAAACACACACACACCTGACATGCATGTATTGAAATAATTAGAAGAAAATGATAGAACAATGAAAATACATTTCAGCTGTAATGTTAAATTCGCATTTTGAAATGTGTGTGTGTGTGTGTGTGTGTGTGTCTGTGTGTATGCATGCATGTGTGCGTAGCAATCTTTAACTGCCAGTCATGAGATGTACAGAGCAAGCCCACCATGTATTCTCTCTACTTGTACTTGTGAGGGACCAAAACCATCACTCTCATATCTGCATTTCCTTATTGCCAATCACTGCAAGAACCTTATTTTGTGGTGTGGGTTATAAAAATCCATGTTGTTACTTAGACCTGTCATTTGACCATCGGTCGTCATGTGACCGGTCTGAGACTATTTCAGGTGCAATTAGGTCCAATTTCTTAGTCCGAACCCAAGTTCAGGAAAAGTGTTCATATCGCCAGATTTTTAGGTGAACCACACCCATATTCAGACTAAACTGCCAATGTGAAAGCACTCTGAGATAAGTGTTAAATACTGATAAAAGGATAAACTGAGGCCCCGCACCTGAACTAATCATAACCCTACGGTGCTGAGACCTGGCTGTGGAGCTCTTTCATATCCTGTGTCCCACAAGGCTCTCTTGTTTTCCCAGAACCTGAGGAGATTCAGAGAGGCATGGAAATACAAATGTGTAAATGTACTGTACATATACAGTAGATGAAACATATATATCCAAAAATATACACACACTTTACCATGGGTTTTAAAAGTCTCTCATATTTCAGTTGGTGTTCTACTTGCTTCCCCAGCACTAAAACTTTGTATTGCTTGTAACTGCTGTTGTCCTGCAGGCCTGATGGTATCGGCACAGTGACCGTGGAAGAGAAGGAGCACTTTGAGGAGATCAAGGAGAGGCTACGAGTGCTTCTGGAGAACCAGATTACACACTTCAGGTAGGCCCTGTACAACAACCATGCGCCGATCTTATGCCAAACGGGACTGCCGAGGGTTTACATGAAAATCCAATCTGTCGCTTCCATAGGTACTGCTTTCCATTTGGACGGCCAGAGGGAGCGCTGAAAGCGACGCTGTCCTTGCTTGAAAGGGTAAGTTGTGTTTACTGCTGGACAGATGCATGTTTTTATCTGACGATGCAACCCTTTCTCACTTCCAACTCGTAACATACAGACTCTTGGTCACTGGCTCTCAGCGTCGATACCGATACCCATGCAAAAATCACCCTTCAGCGTCTGTATGGAATGCACCGGGCTGATGACGTAGTATTAAGAGCGACATTGGTAACGAGTAGTATGGAAGACAGAAAAACCTGCGCAAGGAGGTTGGTTGGGGTGATGGATGGGTCAAACAACACAGGACTTTCACCCAGGAGACTGGGGTTCATGTCCTGTTTTTGTCATTGCAACTTTGGTAACCCCATGCACCATCTTTTCCTAAACCTAAAGCTTGATTTATGGTTGTCAACGCAGAGCTTTTGCCGTTGCCTACGTAAGCGTGTGTGTGTGGGGAGTGTGTGGTAGAGCGAGTGAGAGAGTGACGCAATTAGCTTCGGAGCGAGTAGCGACTGTAGAGAGAAAACAAGTAGGGTTCTACGGCGTAGGGTCCGACATATGTACGTACGTAGCCACTGCGTAGATTTAACGCAGAAGCATAAATCACGCTTTACTGTCCTGTTCTTGTGCCGCATGTCAGTTAAACGTACGTCCTGACCCAGAGCGTCGTGAAATGACGCCAAGAGTCCCGATCTGACCCAATGGGAGTGAGAATGTGTTGCCGATGCACTTTCCTTGACGGAATAATATTTTTTCACTCAAACATACTTTTACCGGTTGACGTTTGTCTTGATTTTTCTTGTAACAATAAGGTTTAAAGGTCCCATGGCATGAACATTTCACTTTATGAGGTTTTTTAACATTAATATGAGTTCCCCCAGCCTGCCTATGGTCCCCATTTGGCTTGAAATGGTGATTGGTGTAAACCGAGCCCTGGGTATCCTGCTCTGCCTTAGAGAAAATGAAAGCTCAGATGAGTCGTTCTGGAATCTTGCTTGTTATGAGGTCATAACAAGCAAGGTGACCTCCCCTTTCTCTGCTTTGCCCGCCCAGAGAATTTGGCCAACCCATGAGAGAGAGACATCATGGCTTTCAAACAAGAAAAGTGGCAGTTGGTCAAGGCCACACCCCCACCCTCCACCTTGCCCCCCCCTCTCTCCTCCTCAATAGCTAGAGACACAGAAATGGCACGTCCTAAGGAAAGCTCATTGTGGGACTGGCTCTAGTGGCTGTAATTCTGCACCAAGGCTGAATTTTGGGAAAGAGACTTCAGATTAGGGTTGGGTATCGTTTGGTTTTTTTTCGATTCCGGTGCTAAATCGATACTTTTAAAACAGTGCCGGTGCCTAAACGGTGCCTGAACCGGTGCCTGAACCGGTACTTTTCAATAAAGTTAAAAAAAAGAAGAAGAAAAAAAATAAGGGTAGTAAACAACAGTCAGTGACTTGTTTATTGCTAAGGCCATGGTCAAAATTAAAGATTTAATAATAATGTAATAACTATAACAATAACAATAACTTATTTCACCAGTATATTGCTGTTGAACCCCAGATGGGAAAAGGGTATTTTACAATTACTGTGAATGCACCACGAGGCTACCTGTTTTAAGTGAACGCGCCGTCTGTGTTGTTTAATTCCGACAACGGCAGCTGCGAGTGAACGCACCGTCTGTGTTGTTTAATTCCGACCATATAAACATACTGTATATCTATGAATTCCGAGAACGGCAGCTGCTGCGCTGCATTGCAGACTGTTACAGCCCGCTGTTGAAGTCCTCCACAGTGAAATACAGTCACACTTTACACTGTTTAACGTTAGCTGTCAGCATTTTACCGGTGTTTAATCCAGCTGCTAGCTAAAGGTAGGCTAACGTTACATGCTGTCAGGTGTAGTGTAGGCTAAAGTGAAGCACCGAAATGAGGCACCGAAACTTTCGTTCTTATTCGGTCTCGTTACTACCGTTTACGTCGGCACCGGTTCCCTATTGGCACCGAGTTTCGGTACCCAACCCTACTTCAGATACAGTATTAGTGGACCACTAAGGCCTATATAAAAGCATCCAAAGAGCACCATGTCATGGGACCTTTAATGTACACTGAAAATAAAAGCGGTTGCTGTGTCTTTCCTTTTTAGGTTCTGATGAAAGATATTGCAACTCTGGTTCCGCAAGAGGAAGTCAAGTCTGTGATCCGTAAGTGTCTGGAGCAGGCAGCTCTGGTCAACTACCAACGCCTGTCAGAGTATGCCAAACTGGAAGGTAAGTTACGGCTCCATCACTGCGCCTTTGAGGTAGTGCTACTGTAGTTACTCATTGATATGGCTGTTAATGTAACAACTCCTAACCTGCTGAGTCAATCAGAGTTACAGTGAGAGTTTCCTGTCACATGGGAATGCAGATGTGAGAGATATTTAGAGGGTTTCTGACCACAATGGGGCAGATGTTGCAAAATGTGGTGATATCATGTGGTGGTTTTAAGGAAGCATATAGAAAATTGTCATAGTAAATAAGGTTGGGAAAATAATCAATTCAGGTATATATCAGGATTTTTTGCGACGATTTTTTCTCCCAGAATCAATATTTTTTATTTATTTATTTCCCAATGATTGACCTGAATATTTTCTGTTCATATGGTAACGCTGACGAAAATCCATGTTATGTTCTTCTTTACAAATGAAATAAATATCAGACTGAAATAATTAGTTTTTAGAAATGTCTCATGATATATTGTCTCTAGAAGTATTTTTCAACTTTTGTTATCGTTAAAGAAGGAAAAGGAAATCACCATACTCAATACTATTGAATCACAACACTTCTAGAATAACAATAAATGAAAATCACAATACAAATCCAATTGGCACCCATGTACCGTAAAATAATCGAATCAGGACAAAAGCATATCGTCCCAACCCTAGTAGTAAACATCCCTGCAAGGATATCATTTAAATAATATTGACACACACTGATGAATCATTGAAGAAAGTACTATTGTTGTTTTTTTAGCCAAAGTGTGTAGAAACCATTATCTTTATCTAACTGTTGTAATGAACAGTACAAATTAGCCATGCTCACATGGGACTTTCTTGTTACATACATACAGTCAAATTATGATGTCGAAAGCATTATTGTACATGACATTAAAAAAAGAAAAAGAAACATTTTCACTAAGCTTTTAGAAAAACTGATGACATTACAATTCATGACACTTACTGTCTCTGGTTTGCTGCTCTGGGATTGATTGCTATAAGCAATGGTGGAATGTAACTAAGTACATTTACTCAAGTACTGTACTTAAGTACAAATGTTGAGGTACCTGTACTTTACTTGAGTCTTTTCTTTTCATGCCACTTTGTACTTCTACTCCGCTACATTTCAGAGAGAAATATTGTACTTTTTACTCCACTACATTCATCTGACAGCTTTAGTTACTAGTTACTTTACACATTAAGATTTTTGCACACAAAACACATGTAGTTTATAAAAACTGATGTTTTATTATAAATGAAACTTGCCAACAATATAACGGCCTACAAGTCCAGCTGATATTATTAGACCATTAAAAACAGTTTGGATCCTTTACACTTTCTAAAATGGGAGGGTTTTACTGCATTGAGTACTTTTACTTTTAATACTTTAAGTACATTTTCCTGATGATACTTACAGACATTTACTTATGCATAATTTTAAATGCAGGACTTTTACTTGTAACAGAGTATTTTTACAGTGCGGTATTAGTACTTTTACTTAAGTAAAGGTTCGGAATACTTCCTCCACCACTATAAGTTACAACTAATGTACATAAAGCTAGTTGCCACAGATGTGAGTTTCCAATGGAGATCCTCAGAATGAAGCAGATATACATACGTATATTATATTGTGTTTTAAAGAATTTCTATTGTGAATATCTAAACAAAACCTAACTTCTAAATCTCTCTTCACAGCTGCAGAAAAAGCCTCTCTCCTAATGTACTTACTGTAATGGAATGACAGTTTTAACACAAATGCTATGTTTATCTTGCCTGATCATCAGCTTATTTTAGTAGCAAATGTACAGTAAGTAAAAATGCATTCAATTCAATCTTTACGCTGACTTCGTCCACCATGCCTCAGCTACTCTTCCAGCTGATTCCTAAACTGCTTGTGTCTCCCTCTCTGACCCGCCTGATAGCTGAAGTGATGCTCCTTCTTTTCCCTTTTCTCTGCCTTCCTACTCCTTGCTCTCTGATGATTTCCATACTCACTCCTCTCTTTCCCTTGTCTATTGGCTTTTGCTGCTTCTCATTAGCTGCTGTTTGAAAACAGGAAAGCCAATATACAAGACATGATGGGACTGCCGCTTGTGGCAGTTCAGTGTTTTTTTTCTGTTGCATGGTCAAGGTTTTCTTTAGTAGGCATCATAAATAATTTACAGACCACTGAAACATTTTATTCCAAACTGAGTCAGACCACTTATCTGGTACCAACTGTTGGGTTTTTACAGGAATGCGATAATTCGTCAAAAATCACTTTCATGTGACTACTACTGTATCTGTGGCTCTAAACTTCTTCAGGAACACTGCCATTTGGGAGATATGCTTACTTGCTGTCTTAGCCAGGGTGAAGTAAAAACTTTTATTCCTGTGTGTCCAGTACAGAGATAAGTCCTGGTTGTGTTTAGCCTAGCTTAGCACAAAGCTCAGCTGAAAGTGAAAAATACACTGTCAACAACTCCTGTCTTGTTCATACATGTTGCATCTTGTTAATTTGGAAGCAAGTCACCAATCGACTCAAGAGACATCTTGCTTTTGTTCACAGAACAGAGCTCAAACCTGGCAAAATAGAAATAAAATAGCTTGAAGGCCTACTGTTCCTAAACTTTAACGTGTCTAGGCAAACTCTTTTCCCACCGCCTGCAGTCTCTGTGCTAAGCTAGGCTAAACATGTACAAGACCTATCTCTGTACGAGACACACAGAGGTCAAACTGGTATCACTGTTCTCTAGGTCAGAGGTGCCCAAAATTCTTTCATACGAAGGGCCAAAATGTATCTGGATGAAAGGCCACGGGCCAAGAATAAATGATGTTGAAGAATTACGTAATTCTTGTAATTCTTCATAGCTAAAACTTACGTATTTACATTTAAAATGGAAGTTTACCAGCACTGTGCTTTACATTGCCGTAAAACTCAGATCAAGTACTTTTTAGCTACACAAAATTAACGTTTCGTAGTCATTACGGTTATAATTTTAAATTAATATTTTTTTTAAATTAAAATTGGGCAGCCTTGCTCTAGGTAATTCATACATTAAACACATACGTGACACGCAAAAGTGTGTTTGATTGCATTTACCTGTATATGAGATTTCTGTCACCAAATGTGTTTTATTGCATTTATATGAGATTGCTATCACAGGTTAACACCTACAAGGTTTAGAATTACAAAGAATAACATTACAAAAATAAGAGCCAAGGGTGTTTTTTTGTCTTTCTGACTAGTTCACACATTCCCCAGAAAGAGGAAATTGTCCCTTGTTAACTGTATTGAATGCCAATAAACTATAACATAAACTCCTGTTGATCAAAGCCAAGTAGTGTTTGAGCTGCATTCAGGTCAGCCTGGCTAAGATCTAATAACACACACTGAAAAAGTCCAAGACAGCAAACAAGTGTATTTCCCAAGGTGTTGTTCAATTAACACTGAACTCCTTCAAATGGTCGATTTAAGACGATGTCTGTAAAGAAACCATCACCTCCCTGAAGACACTAAGGAAGCTTACCTTAGTTTCTCAGTTGTGATTGTAGATTATCCCTAAAACCCTTTCCTTCATACTGGTGTGCTTCCTAACCTATGGGGAAAAAAAACTCTGATTTTACCTCTGCTTCGTTGAACGAATGGTTAATCCAAAGTAGACAGCCCATTAATCTTTGAACCCCAGACACACACACACACACACACACACACACACACACACACACACACACACACACACACACACACACACACACACACACACACACACACACACACACACACACACAGGGATACAGTCTACTTGTACCTATCTCACAGTAACAGCAATGCCATCTTGCTCACCCTTTCAACTTGCAAAGTCTTCCAACTTCCTGTCCCCACCCAGATCCGACAGCCTGTAAACTGTCAACTCTAAGGATAGACTGAGACGCTGTTTTGTTGACTTTGGTATTAATCAATCAATCAATGAAAACCATTGACATGGGTCAGTCAGCGTCATCCAACTCAGATACAAGATATGATGCAGTTCGAGTTTTAAGGACAACTCTCAAAGGTGCTCTATGCAGCATTTTCACTGGTTAATTAAATGTTATAGCAATACACAATTCACTTTGACACATCCATATTATTTTGGTAAACAAATAATATTATCTAGTAACTTCTATCAGTACATGACATTCATGACATTTCAAAATGCAAATTAGATTTTGTTTAATTTTGATTTCAGCTACAATAATTGTAATCCAAACTACTACCTGAAGATATCCAAAAAAAAGAAAGAAAATCAATATGATTTGTTAGGAATCTGCATGTTGCAGAAACAAAGGGTCAGGGAAAAACAATCATTGTATTTCTGTTAAAGTGGTGAATTCATAAATTATTTATTTATCCAACAGTTGAAGTAAGGAACTTGAAAATGAGTGGCACACAGAATGAGACAATGTTTAAAATCAATTTAAAGTATAAAAAAATGTATGATCAGAATGCCATGCTGTGAAAAAGGGTAAACTGTAGTCTGTAAACAATATCAATGCTGAATTGCATTGTTTTCTACTAATAATTATAATTTAAGATCTCAAAATGTGACATATTGCACCTTTGATACAATACATTTTAGATTTTAATTAACTAAATACTGATACACCAATATTATTTTATGGCATTAAGTGTGTGAAATTGTAAGATATTAAATAGCAGCAGAAACCATGCAGGTATGGACCCTAAAGACCCTCGAAACGTGTGTGCTCACCTCTCTGACCCCGGCCTCTCGCATGCCTCGGTATCCTCCCTCTTTCTCTGTAGGGAAAAAGAGAGAGATGTATGAGCATCCTGTCTTCTGCTTGGCGTCTCAAGTGATGGATTTAACCATTCGTGAGTACCTTCCTCATTCCCCAGCCCCCCCCCTAACCTCTGCACACTTTTATTTTCCTCTTTAGCCAATATGCACGCCAACCACAACAAGCGACCTCATATTTTTGTCGTACCCTGACGTCCTTTTGGTCTGTTTGTATCCGTTGTTTTAGTCTCTTTAAAGTCTAAAAAGTCTTAGACGCTCAAAACGCATTCTTATCTTTCTGTAAGCTTGTTTTCTGTCCTGCCCCAACCACATGTTCTTTGTCTGTCTGCGACTTGAATGCATTTTTACTTTGCTTGTGTGTAAATCCTTTAAGTGTTTAAGATCATGGGACATTCAAACAGGACACCCACATCCTGCAGTTATTCAAAGAGTATTTTATTTAGCTCTCAATCCTTTGTGTGAAACATCTTCACACCCAGGTTAGACGAGTTGTCAAAGGACAGGTCGCACATTCCTATTATGGACGTGCCTGTGTCTTTCAATGAAACCACCATTTAATGCTGATACTGATGGTATACATTACAACCATTTGAACAGGTTTGTATGCAGTTTCATATTTTACCCATACTGGATTTTATGTCAAAGTGTGTTTTGTGTCCTGTTTCCGTGCTTCTTCCAATGCCTTCTATATCACAAACCACACTTAAAGATGAAACCTTTGGCTCAGAGGTTGCAGATAGATATTGAATGCATTGCTATTGAATAGTCAGTCTAACCTTTACCTTTTTTTCAGACTCCTGTCTTCCATTACCTGTTCCTACCTGTATTGGATATTCTCTTGTCTCTCACCCTCTATCTGAAACTATCCCACCTCTCCCTACCTGCTCTTCCTCCTTTCAACCTGTTCTTTAAAAAACATTTGGCTCTTACTTAGTGGAGAACTCTCAGAAAAAACTGACGGATCCAGGAGACGTTGTACTGTATGTCTAACTCCTACTTCTAGCTCATTCCTCAGTCTACCTTAAACCATACCACAGGTCACCACCTTCCTGATACCTGTACACAGAGGCACAGAACATGTTTCAGGAACGTTGGGAGCCCCCCCCCCCCCATGTTGTGTTTCTCACTGCTCTGAATGATCAGAACGTTGATGGTTTCTTTGTTGAGATTGATCGGTTCCGACGTAAAAAATAACACATTCAATTCAAAAGGTTTGGTGTAAATTAGTGTTGGTAATTGGGGAGGTACAGATTCAATTATTAGCAATTTATCAAAGATGCTTATCAATATTAGTAAAGCTATGAATATTCAATTCAATTCAATTCACAGATAAAAATCACAAAGCGCTTTACAAGGTACATACAAACATACAATGGGGTAAAGGCGACCGCCTTCGTCGAGAGCCAAGACAAGAAGAATATGTCTATTCATAACTTTACCAAATTGACAACAATCAAAACGGGGCACCACCCTGAACTCAGGGGCCAATAACTGAACTATGAAAACAGAGGTGGAGTTCTCTTTAAAATAAAGGATTTAATTAATTTGATTAATCTGTCTTGTATCTTTAACAGGAACAAAAGAAGGGTGAAAGATTGAGCACTGACCTGTATAACCAACTGTTAGTACAATACAATACACGAATAACCACACAACAACTTCTTTTTAAAGTCTAATAGGATTTATTTAAAGGGGTGATAGAATGATTATATAGGGTATTTCACACTGTTCCTTAAGGTCTCCTAATATGGTAATTGATTGGGCTGAAAATTGCCCAGTTGCTATTTTATGGGCCCTTATGCATCCCTGTGTTTTGGCCCTATTTGGAACGAGAGCTTTTCTTGAAAATATGGTATGCTCATGAATATTTAGATGAGCTGCGCGCTGATTGGTTGTCAAACACATACGTTGGAGATGAGACAGCAGGTCTCATATTTCAGACACTGCAATGTTTCCTTACTAAATTCACTTCTGAGACTTTTTTATGCGAGAAATCTACTATATAAAGCTCAAATATGGGCCGTTTTACGAAAATGTATGGCTAATTGCAAATTTGGTAGGACGTGTCGGACTTCAGGAGGTCCACACAGTCTGACGAGACAGCGGCAGCCCTGCTGCGCTCCATACCCAGGAGAAAGTCACCGTTTCTGGGTTACTGGACAACTGGGGCTCCGCGGAGCTGGCCGGCTGCCGGCATAACTATAATAATAATTTGAATTTCGTCACACCACTTATATTACAGCTACCCCTAAGGTCTTACAAAGCTAACACGTGTATCCAATTTCAATTTAATGCATTTTTGTGAATATGAGGGGTTTCGTTAGCTGCTAGTGTCCATTCAATCCTATGGGTAACTAAAGATCGCGGCTAGATAGCTTATGGTCAATCAATAATTGTTCAATCATCCAACTCTATCGACTTGTTACAGTTCTAGCAAAAAAAGCAGCAAGCTAGCTTGTGTGTGTGTGTGTGTGTATGTATGTATGTATGTATGTATGTATGTATGTATGTATATGTGTGTGTGTATGAAGGATAGGAGGAGGGAAGAGGGGTAGGAGTAGCGGGGCCACGTGGTCGGGCTAACCACGTGAGATTCAAGATTGCGGTTGGGGAACCGCGTGATTTGAGCCTATTTGTAGTTTTTTAGTACAAAGGCACAAAATGGTTACTCCTAACGTTGAAATGGTGGGGAACACCGCAAGATTTCAATACGTGTTACAGCCAAAGAGGGAACACACCACGGAGCGCTGTTATGGTCCAAAATGGCGGTTATGAAACTCTGTCACGTCTCGCGTGACTATGGTAACAGGCAAAGCCAGTTGTTCGAAATGGCGCGAGTGTGTAAATGTGTGTGTGTGTGTGTGTGTGTGTAGGTTAGAAAAGGGGGAGACACGATTGAAAAAAAGAAACTTGAAATCTTGATCCTCGTTTACTCAAGGCTCTGGCCTAACGCGAAGTTACAGCAGAGTCTGAGAATTGGTTTAACAATGGGAGTGTTATTTTTCTGCCTCTGTTGTGAGCTAAAAGCTGAGTCTCCTCTGTAACAATAAGCAAACCGTTCGTCTTGACACAGGTCTACGATATAACAACTTGTTATATCGCAGCGCCGTAGTGACGAAAGGCAGGATTATGGTCTTGCTTGTGCAGCGATTAAACTTCTCCGCGACGGGAGGTAGCAGTTACAGTTTCAACACAACTTCAACCGTATCTTGATCAGTGATACATTCACAGCAAACTAGGAGGCGGCGTTTCCCGATCACATTAATGGCAAAACAATAGCAGCAATAGCCTTTACACATTAATAACACACACTCTTCTACATCTGCCCAGAACTATAAAGCCTCTTACTTTTGTGTGTAGTCCGTTAGAACAGAAACGGGTTAACCTCTCGCCAGAGATTAACGAAACTGCTCCGTCCAGGGCAGTGGAGCGGACCAGTCCAGTCGACTTTGAAGTAAAAGCAAAGCGTGATGTCCTTCTTTTTCCTCGAAAAACAGGGTGATTACCCTCTCTGCAGGTTTGGTGGGTTCAGTGTCCCACTCAGATCCCTTTGTATCACGAAAGATACAGAACAGCTACTTGACCAGCGAATGATACTATTTATTCAACGTGCGTTCAGGGTCCGCTGTCCAATCGGAAATCTGTGTTCTTGGCGGTGACATACTTTCGGCCATTTTGAGAAGTCTTTCTCATGGAAGTGCTAAGTTTTCAGGCTTCTAAAATTACATGAAGGCCTTTTTTTTAGTTTGAGGCCACGTGTTGGCCACATGTGCTTCCTTTGTCTTGGAGGTCACTTGCTCTTTGTTTAAGATCAGTTTAAACACTGCTCGGTTCCAACATTAGCAAGTATTCAAGTTTGCACGTTGTCAGTGAAAATCACTTCTGTTGATGAGTAACCCAAGAGAGCCACAAAGTGCAAGCATTCAAACATGGAAGAAAACATGCAGGTGACATTTTAAGTATTTAAATCGAAGAAATAGCTTGTTCTTTAACCCAAACCCTGAGCTGTCCTATCTCAGGTTGATATCATGGAGCTGTGAACTTGCTGTCCTGTTCAGATCTTATAAAAAATGGAGTCCACCATAAAAAATAATAGGGTATAGAAATGATATCTTTGTAGAAAACAATGTCCCTTATTTTCCAAAACTACACTTCCAAACTCTGACATCATAGCTCACACATTACTAGATTCTAACAGTCACCCGTGTTGAACCAGTACAGAAGTCCTATTCTGTGGAAGCTTTCGGCCATGTTAGCATGACTTAAGCTCCAGCAGGCAGTCCTCCATCATCCTGCTGTGTTGTGCACAAAGTCACTGATCCACAAAGAGCTCTGCCAGATGTGGACTGAACACAGTCATCACTCTGTTGTGGCCAATTCAACCCCTTTAAAGCACTGTGTGTGTATGTTGTCTCATCAAGCAGGATGATGATGCAGACATTAGAGTGAGACAGTAAAAAATGGACAGGCTGTTCTCATGACCCATTTGTACATATAGCTATGGAAAGTAATGCACTGTAATTGCTATGTATTCTACGTTTTTATTGATGAATGCAGGACCCAAAATTGTGCGGCCTTGCTCTAGGTAATTCATACATGAAACACATGTGACACACTAGCAAACATGTGTTTGATTGCATTTATATGAGATTTATGTCAAAGGTTAACCCCTACAAGTTTAAGAATTACAAATAATAACATTACAAAAATAAGAGCCATGGGTGTTTTTTCTCTTTCTGAATAGTTCACATATAGTGAATATGTGAACAAGTCATATCATTTTGTTTTATTCCAGTATTCTAACCTCTGACCCATTGAACTGCAATTATTTAGCATGGCGACCATTTCCAAAGAGTTGCTATAGAGTAGACATACAGAGCAGTACCGAGCATTCTGGCATTGACAGGAGGAAGCAGCTGTGACAGTGCCAGTTTCATTGTAGACAAGAATTGAAGAAAAGTTCCCTTTGTTCATCTCTACCAGAGTAATGTAACTCTACTCTCCAATCCTACCGGGACTGGGGTGATAGGTAAAGTTTGTTCGCTGCTTTATAGGATGGGTAATGGGTTACACGATGAACTTGATTCTATGTTCTACCTCACACAAACTTTGCATGCCTGCTTATTTGATGTTAGACCATGTCTGAGTTGTAGGAAATATATAGAAACCTCAGCAGTCTTTGCAATGGAGAAGATTTAAGACAGAGCTGAGAAGTCAGAATTGTGTTGTATTCAAAATGCTTCAGCACTGCATACAGAAACACAACACTGTACCATAGAAGCTGCATTGATATACAATTGATTCAAACTCAAATGTAAATTGATTTAAATTCCAGAATTCATCCGACATCTTCTACCATGCTCAACCTCTAACTTTACCCTGCCTCTAGTTACACTACAACAAAATTGCAGCTTGCTGATTGGATGTTTCTTACTGCAATGCTCTCTGAGCCTCAGTTGAGGTCTCTTGTTATGTAAAATGTCTTGTGCCTTTGAGTACAAGATGATTGTCATGGCCATCAGAATGTAGGAAATGTTCCAACCTCCAATAATATAATTTTTACTTTTAGAACCCTGGCCATCCAATGTAACCCTGCCAACTTCACTACTCTATTGTAAGTGATAAAGCACAACAAGGTATCTTATTACTGTATATGAAAATAATGGATTAATTGGAGACATTCTGCTTTAATTTATGGTGTTTCCACCTCAGTATTCATTACCTCCATATCAGAAAGCCTTGGAGTGCATTATCATGCTTATACCATGGCCTCTTACCAAAGGACAATTAAAGCTAGTCTACTTTAAAACCACCAGTCAGTTGAACCCATCTCTAGTTAAGCCCACCAAGTATCTGTCAACTAATCAGAAACAAGGACATTCTTTGGCTGTGGTATAAATTCAATCCTCTCACTGAACCAGACCGTCCTCAACCAGAAAACAACCGTACAGGTCGATTGTGCAAGCAGCTTATAACGACTCATATTTACGTTGGTTGTTAGACGGCGACCTATCGACCAATCGAGGAAGTGAGGTCAAGAAGGCAGTTTGGGGTGGTGGATGGGTCAATCAAACACAGGACTTTCACTCCGTAGACCACGGTTTTTGTCCCATGTTAAACCAAAAGTCAACGATGACTTTTTGAAAAAAACAATTTTTTCGGACCTTAGCCCATAGGCATCATAATGCAGTTACTTTCATGACACAGTTACCTCCTCAATTTAGTAGTTTTACGTGACTCATTTTAAGCCAATCCCTGATGCTTAACTATATCTAAGTATTTATCTTGCCTAAACTTACTTAGTTCTGTTTTCCAATATTTACTACAGGTTTGGAATTACGTTAAATATATAATATGTAATATGTGTGCATCAAAATGTATACCTATGTTATATATTTTGTTGAGTTGTGTACTTACAACATTAGTCAACAATGTTCAAACCCAGAGACATGGCATTTTAATCTACGTTGGTTGACAAGTGGTTCATGCTAATACTTGGTGGCTAAAGTGTACCATAAAGTTATAAGGCTAAAACAATGTTCAACATGCTTATAAAGTTAATAGTTAAGTTAAAATTGTTTGGACCAAGTTTAACAGCGCTGGGTTAACCCACGATTAAATTTGCCATGTAACATTAGCTGCATGGGTAGTCAATTAATCTATTGCTAAGTTAGCCTGCTAGCGCACTTCAGTCCATCCCCACCCTAGTCTATATCTTCCGGGATTGCTCGGGTTCTGCCGGAAATTCCGCTGGATGACCCTTGTTTCGGCCAGATGTCCATCACCCTCCTTTTTCTTTGTGTAGGCGTTCTAAACTCTGGTGGATTTATGAGGACTATGGTTAACTGCTCCTCAGATCTCTGCAGGGTAAATCCAGACAGCTAGCTAGACTATATGTCCTATCTGAGTTTTCTGTTTCACGACTAAAACAACCTTTGAATGTACACATGTTCCACCAAAACAAGTCTCTTTCCCGAGGCTATTTAGCAGAGCTCCATCCAGCGCATAGCGCCGCCCAAGGCAATTGTGATTGGTTTGAAGAAATGGCAATAAACCAGAGAACATTTTTCTCCCATCCTGGAATGCTGTGTGAATTAGCCAGACCTTCCTCCGCAGCGCTATGGGAAGGCCTGGCAATGCGAGACTTCCCCCACCCCAAACGGCGAAGTAGGTCTCAAAGGAATGGTCCAAAATTTTGTTTTGGGAGTCTTTGGAAATCTACCTATTCTGTCGTTTAGGTATGAGGACGTGTTGCACTGAACATACTAAAGGGCATAGTATTGAAGTAGGGCTGGACGATTTTGGCTAAAATCATAATCACGATTAATCGAAGAAGTTACCTTGATTACGATTATTGAACGATTATTTAAAAAAATATATTCTTTTCTTATAGGCTACTGTAAATATGTTCACGGTTATTTTTTCTAATGAAAGAGTGCAGAATCTTTGTGATTCTAAAATAAGGAAAAAACACACAGATAGCAATTAATGCTTATTTATTAAATATTTCAAACAACTGAACTTAAATCTACAACTGTAGATTTTACAATGAAATAAAAATAAAAAAGTAATTTAAGTTTTAATGTAAACGGGCGGAGTCACGTGACTACACACGCGGCGGCCGTAATATGTTTTAAGGGGAGAGTACATTAACACACAGTGGGCGGCGCGGAAATATTAATAGGATTAAAAGACCGAAATAACGACTTGGTAAAATTACGTCGGTTATAGGCTCTGAATTTCGGTTTCGATTATTTTTCGATTAATCATCCAGCCCTATATTGAAGTCTATATTTACTCCTAATGCACTAACATGCAACTTTACCAGCCAAAGCAATCACAGAGTAGAGTCAGATACTGTGGGGATAAACACAACATAACCACCACATTGCTGCATGATGAGTGTTCAATGTACATGCTGTTTGCATCCCTCATCATGCCTATGTTTTCTCTGACTGCTCTGTCACAGTGACAGAGATTTTACTGATTCACTTCATACCACAGGCCATTACTACTTCCAGCCACCCAACAGTGCTGGTCTCATGGGGTCTCATGGGTACAGTGTTGATAGCAAAAATACTTACTATACAATATGAAGTCTCCTTGGAATTATAACTAGGGCTAGGTAAAACATGTTTAATATTGTCGTTGAGCTTTGCTTCAAGAAAATATAGTATACTCTTAAATTATAAAAATATATACAACTATGATTTAAATCAACCAAAATCTGACCTTAGGTCCCACTTTTCAATACTTGATGCCACAAACACAATGCATTTTATTCCAAATGTACTAAGGTCTGATACCCAGCCCTAATTATAACATGTTGATATTTCATGCTTTTATTTTTGATATGACTATGAGATTGTCCCAGTGATATAGGCTGTAGACTGGGCTGACGATCACTTTTGAGGCTTATTCCTCTAGCTCCAGTGTTTAGGAGTAGGCAGGATAACATGCATGCTGTGTACGCTTTAACATCGAAATACTGTATGAAACAAGACCCACTCTCATATCTCAGACCAGGGATGCTCGTGCACACTATAGGTTGCATGCATACAGTAGTAGCAAGAGAAAGGAAGAAAGAGTAGATGGTGATCAGACTCAGAGGCTGCCCACACTGACCCTTAACCTTTGTGCTGCAGAGAATGTAGGTCGGTTAGTCACCCCTGCTAAAAAACTGGAGGACAATATTCGCCTGGCCGAGCTGGTGATTGAGGTGCTTCAACAGAATGAGGAACACCATGCTGAGGTCAGTACACACACACACACACACACACACACACACACACACACACACATTATGAGACAAAAAAGGTGAGGCTAATTAAATCCATTGAGAAGCGATGGTTGTCCATCTACCAGCCATCTGAGCTACTGATATCATGAAATATCATATTTACATGTGAGCTCGAAGGAAAAGGTCGCCCATTCCGTCATCTTAAAACAAAGGGAATGTGTCCTTACATTGTCAAATTAGTGTTCCGTTTCCTAAATTACTTATTTAAGCAATTAAATATTCCATATGCATACAAATAACTATTAGCCTTAACATGAAGGGCCCTATCTTGCACTCAGCGCAATTGCCTTTGTACACCGACACATGTATCATTCCTATTTTGCACCCGACGCACAGCGGACTTTTCCCTCCACAGACGCACATCGGTAAATTAGGGAATATATTTGCGCCCTCGGGGGCGGTTCAGCGAAAAGAGGAGGCTTGTTCAGGCGCAAACGTTCCCTGGTACTATTTTGCAGTTTCAGAAAACAATTCTGCCACAGACCAGGAAAAACCTGGTCTAAAGTCAGTGGCGCGTTATTCAGATGCTATTTTAGGGGCGACTGCTTGGCCATAATGTAGCGTGTGCACAACGTGCATACACTTTGCTCTCATCTACACGGACGCATCAGTTCCCATTTTTGCAAACCATACATAATTCCAAGGAAAAATATTACTGAAAATGCGCTTTAGGTGTTTGGATAGATCAGGAGGCACTTTACAGTACAGTCCTCAAACAGTCGCAGCATTCTTTGTGGCTTGTTGTGTTTTATACATTTCCATAAATCATGGAGGATTTAAGGAGACGTGATGTTGAACTACGGTGGGATTGGACACTCCGGCGGGATCTGGTCCGGGAGTGGCAATGCGCGATGCGCTCCTGGTGGAGCGGGTGGACGGAGATGGAGTGGGGGGAGGAGGAAGGGGCACAACAGGAGCAGGTGGTGCGTATGGAGGCCCACACTTCATGGTTGCAGCAATCCTCTCCAGGCCCGAGAGGCCGCAGCAACATCGCCACCCAGTCAAGACGGGCATTTATTACTTTTTTGCATCCCGGACAGCTCCCGCTGGCGTGCGGCAGGCAAATCCGCCGTCATAATAGCAATCTGCCATGGAACAAGCGCGCCTGCTCTTAAAGGGAATGTGAGATGACGCTCTGATTGGTTTATTGCACACCATAACCACACCTAGCTACTTCAGACCAACCCATTTTAGATTTGCGCTAGATTTGCGCACACAAAGCTACTTGCGTTTCACGTTTGATACTTGCGTTTCAGATCATTAAAGTAGAGCCCGAAATGTGTTGTTTCTGTCTGAAAGTGGAAAGGAGTGTGTGTGTTACATTCCTGAACAGGACAGCATTAAAATATATGCAGGTAGGAAACACTATCAACAGGTACTAAATTATTTGGATAAAAATTACTTGCCATATAATTTTAAGCTTTGTCTAACATTCATATAATATAATATATAATGCTTGACATTCTTCTGTAATTCAGACCATTAACACAGCAACATGTCAACAGTGAGTTTAGGCTATTTTTCTTATATGAAATCTTAATAATATTGTCATCCTGTGTAACCTGTCCTGTCACACCTCCATCAGTGTTATTAGCCATTAGCACCAGTTTACTGCTGGGAAGCTAGAGGCTGCATTCTGGATATCCCTCACAAAATGACTGCTCAGTGCACACAGCAAAGACCTTTAACCCTTGTGTTGTCTTCTCGTTGATCATGCAACATTTAATTTTTCTGGGTCAAAATTTAAAACGTTTACAACGTTTTGGTCATCTTTTTCGACACTTTTGTCATTTTCTGACGTTTTTGTCACTTGTTTCCATGTTTTTGTTGATTTTTTTCTCACTCTTTTTGTTTTTGAAGCTTTCTCATAAATTTGTGTCACTATTTCAACATTCTTTTATCAGTTTTTCTTTAAATGCTATACAATTGAATAAAACACCCAAATTCAATGAAAGTCGTGAACTGATCATTTATGTTGCTTGTGAAGAGCGTTGTATGGAACCATCCATGTTATTTTTTTTAAACTATTTTTGGTTGAAAGAAACCCAAATTTCTGAAACAGAAACTTTTTGAAAATGGGTCAAATTGAGGACAACAGGAGGGTTAAAGACTTCTGGACAAAGGACAGTACTAACAATGGCCTGTGCAAGATCTAGTGACTCGCAACATATTGATGTCTGGTTGACAAGATGGCGCTCTAGCTATCAAACAAGTGGACATGTTTTTTTTCTAAAGTATCACTGTCAGTGTCAATAACAACATAGACATTATTCATGTGAATTGAGAGACTGAGATGATCACCCCTATTGCAAAATACAAGCAGTGTTTTATAAGAGCACTATGGCCACCGAGTGCATTACATCACATGCAAACCCTCTATAGGCTGGCAGTATATTCTCCAAATGGAATTTAAATTCTGTTTATTAGCAGCCAAGCCACATGGTTCCTCAAAATGGAAAGTAAACACAGTTATCCTAAAACTAGTTCAATTGCATGGAATAAAAACGAAAATGTGGGGGCTACAACCAGTCTTATGACATTCGCTGATCAGTTGGAGGCGATGTAGTAAAAAGAAAGTCTGCAAGATGTTCTCCTCGGCAGCCTGTGCACTGTAATGAGAGCCTCATGCTGCACTTTTCCTACATTTTGTTTGATTGTAAACCTGTGTAGTGTGCCACATTTTATTTAGTGTTGAGTATTCTGTCCGCCATAGGGAGTTTTTTATTAGCTTTATCAGTCTAAGTTTGGGTTATGTTTGTGATATTGATTGACTTGACACATTTCCATTGTCTCTGCTACAGTTTTTAAAATCATCAAACAAATCTATAGGGGATCTCAAGATTGGTTCCAGAAGATACATTGAACAAGTTATTTTGCATTCCTCCTGTCTCAAGGTTTACTGTTCATTCAGCTTCCAAATGCTTAAAGTGACCACCTGCTACTTCAAATCATCATACTGTGTCTTATGTGCACAGTGGGCCATGCCTGACAATAAGTACACACTCTAAAGTGTAGGCAAGTGTGTAGTTGTAGCGGAGAATTATCAATCAGGTCTATCCTTATATCACAGCAGAGCAACTTTTTTGTTGATCTGGCAAACACTGAGCTGAAAAGATACTGACGGATAAGAACAGTAATCATGAAGGCAAAGGGAAAAAAGATGCACATGAAGAAAACATGAACTGTGAAGGTTGGTTTTGATGTAAAAACGTCTCAATCTATCCAATCTTTTTACCCGTTTACTGTGAAAGCTGTGCTATTTACTGTGCATTACTGTGAATCATATCACTTCGTTCCAAATCAAAATTGACTTATTCCCTCTCTGCTTTTTATTTCAATGATTTATTTGTTTTGCGGGGAAATGTTTGAACAGGGAAAAGAGGTATGTGATTGTCTAAGTGCTATATGCCCCGTCTCCTACCCTTCCCTTACTGTAAGTCCTGTGCATGCACTTAATGATATACGGCTATTGTTGTAGAGGATCATTAATGTTTCCCTGCTCAACAATGACCCAGAACCCCTTTCAACTTGGGGTCACTGCTACTCAAGTGCTTGTGGCTTGTTAGCATCTGAGCTAGCAACAGTTTTGCCTTTGGTGATGAAGAACAGAGACAAGCACTTAAACAATAATTGGTGGAGTCATTAAGCTACGCTCTTAGAAAACAAAGTGCAGAGTTGGGAATTTTGATGCTGAATGTGTCACTTTTAGTCTCAAAAACTCTGCATCGTGTTTTCTAGGAGTCTACCCCAAACCATCCCTGAATATGCTAACCCGTGTTCCTGTGTTTAGCCATGTGTCATTTATTCTCCCAATTCCAGTAAGTAAGCTTGGGGAAGGTGTTGTGTCACCTTTCCTTCCTTTGAATAAACCCATTCCGCTCCATTGGATCCCTCAGCACACACAATGGAGGAAATGCGAGGCATGCTTTGGGTGATCAGCGATAACATGATCACTCCCCTTGCATTTCAATGAAATGCCTTATCCTGCGGCTCATATTATGGGAGCACATTGGTGAACCAGCCAAACCAGCGTTAGACTTCAACCCTGGCAAATATTGGTATCAATTCCCTTTTTGTTTTGGTCAATTTACAATTCAGAGTTATGATAATCCAATACAATTTACTTGTATTTTTTTAATTGTGTGGCTCTAAAGCTGGTTATTGCTCATCCTATTCACCAGCCCCATGTTGTGCCTCTCATGTAATCACTAATTTTAACTTCAAGAATTTCTTGCAGATTACTACATTAAATTTATAGAAATGATCTATAGTTTTGTCAAAAACTAAGGAGTAAAACTGCTGCATGTTGTTAAACAGAACATGCATTTTTTAAACGGATGTTCATAATCGTCTAAGACTCTTCTGTCCTGCCACTGTACAAGTATTGCTCCTGCTGTACAGTGAGTTTCCTATGGGGCATCTCCCAGCAAAATGGTGACTGGAAAGAAATAGATGCCTAAACAAAGACAAGCAAGCAGAACAGGTGTATTATTAGTTCTGGATAAAGTGTCATAAGATGGTGCCCCATCAACACCACTGAAAGAGAGTATATAAAAGGTTCTTTGGGTTTCCATAGTCTTCTTGACCCATAATATACAGTGTTTTCCCCGCCAGGCCAACAGGAACCACCGTCAGGCAGGAAAGATTATGGAAATTAAATCTCACAGAAATGTTTTGATGAATCACACAGAGAACAATAAGACATTTGGCTTTTGAAAATTGTTCTCCCAGGTCTAGGCAAACACAAATATATAACTATTTTGATTTTATCCCCAGAAAAATCCATTTGCTTTTATCCAAAAGTTAGTTGTGTCATCTCCAATGCATTTTCTGTCTGCTATTAGACATCAGGAGGCCAAATCACACTCATTTTCACATCCACGGTTGCATCTGACCCCGTCTATTTCTGCCTGCAATACACACAGACAGACATACAAGGCCCTCCTGCTTGTATCAGGTTAGCGTTATCTATTGGCTGAGCAAGCTGCCTGTCTCCTAACATGACTTCATGTGATTGGTTGACACAGCCAGCAGTCAAGACAGTCAGAAGCCATGATGGTAAAAGATCGCTTTTCATACGAAAAGATGACTAATCAGCTGTTTGGTCGTGGATTTATCGTTCTGGAATTATTGTGCAAAGTCTCCGAAAAAGTCACTGACGTTCCAGGCCGGGTTACTAAACTTCTGAAAGGGCTATGATTGCAATAAATATCTCTTTGGAAAGGCCGTGGTGTTAGCGATAATGCTAAACACACAGAAAAAGGCTAGGTTAAAGTCCTGCAGATATATTAGATATTACGTGACAGAATTTTTTGATTCATAATTATTTATTTACTGTACAAAGACACTGTAATTCCACGATGAATTAACAAGCTTCTGCATGGCCTACAATCGCAGGAAGGACCTTGTTGAAACGGTGCATTTCTCTGCTTCTAAACATAAATAAATAAGTCTCTGCACTCTATTGATCTGGAGATATTAAATTTGACAAAATAGAGGTCAACAGCGACCGCCTACTTTTTGAACGGCTCTGGTTCCTCCACATTCAATATCTCCATTGACGTTTCATTAAATGCTAATATAAAGAGTTTTAAGCCTGGGACCAAGATGAATCATGAGTATAAAACATTTGATTCGGCGCAAAAAAAACTT
Organism: Perca fluviatilis; assembly: GCF_010015445.1. Lineage (NCBI taxonomy): Eukaryota > Metazoa > Chordata > Actinopteri > Perciformes > Percidae > Perca > Perca fluviatilis. The sequence goes on from NC_053115.1 coordinate 36,600,951, forward strand.
TTGAAAATGGTAAAAAAGTCAAAGGTACAGGCTCGCTCTCGCTGGTGCTGTAATCATTTCCAGGGTAACTGCGAGCTCCACCAATCAGAGACGTCGCTGTTACGCTTAGGATTGTGATTAGTGTAGTACTTATCGCATCACAAATAAAACATGTTTTTCCTAAAACCAGGTTGATTTCATACGGACTTCTAGCTTCTACAGGAGCAGAAACCTTTGTTTCACAATTCGGATGGTTTAGATGTTGTGGCTGATAATCAAAATCCTTATGGAGAAAATGGGATTTTTTAATACTAGAACCACACTGCTGAGCTCTATTGCAGAGGAGATAGTGGAAGTGGTGGAGAAAGCCTGGCATGGCTGACATGGTCCCTCATGGTGGATGTCAGGCTTTATCCCAGCACTGTACATCCGGTAAGCCAGAATATGTGGCTTAATGTGTAGTAACACATTTATCTTAGTTAGGGCCCAAGCACCAACATCGTCGGGGGCAAAGCATATATGGCTTATAGTCATAGCACCACCTATTGGCAACAGGAAGTCAGCCCTGACGAAAATCATTTGATTTACCTGAAATTTACATGATGTGGTTTAAACATGAAATACAGCAACATGACATGTACATAGAGTTTTCTCTAGCGCCATATAGTGGACACAGGAAGTTGTGCACAATTTGAAATAAGTAATTTCCAAGGCTATACACTATATTGATGGAATTAAGTCTAAATCTTGTGTGCAGTGTTTTCGACAGTAATAGAAATACACGGCAGCATCATCTGGGAGCTGCTGGCACCCCTGATGTGCGCAGAGTGCGAGGGCCCGTTCATCGCTGCTTGCAGCTTTAATTTGACATTGGATTTTTGGACCACACCCTATGTGCAACGGCTTTATTTTAACATTTTCTTCACAGTTTTACTTCTGGACAGCCAGTCAGGTTCATTGGGGGTGTGATAAGCAGCTATGCTTTCTGGTTGCCATCTTTGTTTGGGTTAAGTTCACATTCAAAATGTTTGAACACTGCAGAGAATCGTTATTAATGACAGGAGATTGTTCTTTCCGCGTCATGTTTTTTAAAACACTTGCTAAGGTTTATGATGCATCTTTTTGAGATTAACTTGATTTGATGATTACATGAGTGGCACTGACTAGGTGTACCTTCTTGCGAACTATCTCACACCTACTACCCAATGCTACGAGCTCCCATGGCAAGTGCATGCCCCCCTTCCTTCCTTCCACCACCACCACGTAAGCCCATGGGTACATTCACATTACAGTGTTGACAGCTTGATGTGAATGAGCAAACACCATGGTACCTCAGGGGTCCCTCTTAAGAGGCCTGGCAAGAGTGGGGGTGCATGGAGGAGAGTGAGTGTTTCTGATGTGCATGAGAGAGTCACTCCACTGCATCTATTCGGTGAGGAGATATGAGCGCGACGCAGCTCGCTGGCTCCTTTCTCCTGATTGACTCGCTGAAGGGGCTGCGGGGGGAGTGTTTAAGTAGCTCCCTGCCATGCCTGTCAAGGAGCTGCTGCTGTTTCCTCTGTGGGCCAACAGAAAAGTGTGTGATTTCCGTGCCCAAGCGCTGTTTTCTCTGCTAAGAGTTGTGAAGAATGCTTCCCCGGAGATCGCGCAGTAGCACCAACTTGATTTCATATGGTGAAAAAGTGGGAGAGAGAGAAACGAGAACGTTTTCAATAGATCAGTGGAGTTACATTACAAGCCTTTATGGTAAATGAGATTCAAATTGTTAACTGTAAATACCTAAAGATGTGCCCATGGGGAGCACTTCTCTCTGTCGAATTTGTCACCTATCTTTCACTCTCAACCTGTTGATTTTCTCGCACTCCCTGCATTCTGCCTCCCTTCCCTCTCTGTGTTTCCTTCTCTCCACCCAAAGGCCTTTGCATGGTGGTCAGACCTGATGGTGGAGCACGCCGAGACCTTCCTGTGTCTCTACTCAGCCGACATGGACGCAGCTCTCGAGGTTCAGCCGCCCGACAGCTGGGACAGTTTCCCCCTCTTCCAGCTGCTCAACGACTTCCTAAGAATGGACTGTGAGTGAGAAGCTATTAACAGAAAACATGTTGAACAGTCAGCATGGGACTGAAGCAGCTTAAGTTCCCTTGCAGTTGATGTAGTAGGTCCTGTAGACGGTTGATCACTGAAGCAGTGATCATCAGACACTGGGGATGGAGGCTGATCAGGGGTAAAATGGAATGGAAAGTCAGACTATCCACTTGCCCAGGTTACCTTAAATTAATAATTCAGTCAGGAACATTTAATATATTTAACCATTTATTGCAAAATATGGAAATAGAGTTATGCTTGCCGCTCTTGATAATGCTCCCTGGACCAGCCAAGCAGCATGCTAAGCTGAGACAGGGAGCACCATGCAGAAACCCCCCTGTATACAAGAGTGAACCAAAAGAAAGACATTGAAACCATTTTAAACTTTGAGTCATGTTAGGACTCTGATCTAGGAAGGTGGAGGCAAAGCGTTGCCAGCAGCAGCAGCAGCAGTGAGTGAATCAGTATCAGTGTAGCAGGGATCAGTGAGGAGGGAGTCACATTTAAAATGACTGCCTTGATGTAAGAATGGCTGTAATCAGTGTTCATCTATTCTATATATTATGTTCCACTCCTGGGACTGCTCCGGGGCCACCGGAAATTCTGCTGGCTGCATGTCTTTGCAGGCGATGTCCGTTTCCTTACGCTTTCTTTGAGTTGCTGTTCTAAACTGCGGTGGATGAGGACTATGGTTAACTGCTCCTCAGGTCTCTGCAGGGTAAATCCAGACAGCTAGCTAGACTATCTGTCCAATCTGAGTTTTCTGTTGCACCACTAAAACAACTTTTAAACGTACACATGTTCTACTAAAACTAGTTCCTTCCTGAGTCTCTGCACGGTGGCTCTGTGCAGAGCTTAGCGCCACCCAAGACAATTGTGATTGGTTTAAAGAAATGTCAAGTAGCCAGACCCTCCTGTGCAGGGCTGTGGAGGAAGGTCTGGCAATGCGAGACTAGGGTTAGGTTAGCGCAGCGCCCGAGATGGGTGCTATGAGGGGCACGGGCACAAGGAGACCACTGATGTGGAAAGCCACTTAAAAATCCAAGTTGTGTTATCTAAAAAGCAATTTAAAAGGGAAACAGATGGTTTTAAAAGCAGATTACATAAAAGAGCCACTGGACAGGAGGTCAGCGGGAGTCATATAACTTTAAACAAAGGCCCACCACCCCTGCCATGGCCTCTCTTCTGAGCAATAAAAAATAACTAATATAAATCCCCTGGTTTATCAATATGAATATCAATTTTATTTACATTAAAATCATTAAGACTATAAAACACATTTAAAAGAAAGTTAATTTAAAAAACGGCTAAATTTTAGGGCAACAGTTAGGCGTGACTGTGCATATAAACCGCTGCAACCAATAGTGTTACTTTTTATTGTTGACTTTTTAAAATCGCAAATGAAATGAAATTAGCACTCGTTTTCTGCAGAGTAATAACAACCACATGAGCTATCTGTTTGGTGTCAGTAGTTAAGCACTGTTTTGCACACACTGATCCACTGCATGACCAAAGAGGGATTCAAGTCGCCAAAGTATCAAATCAAATCAGAATCAAAAGAACTTTATTTTTCCCGTGAGGGAACTTAATTTGTGGTCAGGCACATTCAGACACAACATACAACAATACATATACAATACAAAAGTCATACCCGTGAATAAACAAATACTTCAAAATTAGGGCTGTCAGCATTAACTAATTAATATTTTTCTTTTTATCACATTAATCGCATGCTGCCATTTATTAATTTATTTTCACTTCACTCTGCTTCACGTCATGCCTAACAGGCTACTATTTTGACCGTTTGCCGCACCTTTACTTATCATGAAGCTGCCATACTTCCTCGAAACACATCCTCCTGCTGCAGGCTGCAGGCATGATGGAGAAATGCAGCAACAACACAATTCTGAATGGCGCTTTTTATTTTCCAAAACTCCCGGACGGCTCGTAGACAAGTCAAAAGCCATAGGCACATTGTGTAAAGCCAAACAAAAAAATATCACCGAAGCACATCAAGCTTGAGCTACCGCCTACGAGCTAAGATTAGTACAGTTAACGTGACTCAGGTTGATGCTAGTGGGCTCAGGCAAAGCACTATTTTGGAGAGTGCTACTCGCCAACCTGTTATTGAAACCAAAGTGCAAAGTGCAAACGCTGTCTCATCAACCGGTGATCACTGGACGTCAGTGAGTAATCCAAATTATTTAGAAGTTACTGCACACTATATTGACTCTGGTAAGTAGGGTTGGGTACTGAAACGTGCCGACCTAAACGGTAGTAATGAGACCGGATAAGAATGAACATTTCGGTGCCTGACTTTACACTACACCTGACAGCAGGTAATGTTAGCCTACCTTTAGCTAGCAGCTGGATTAAACACGGTTAAAATGCTGACAGCTAACGTTAAACAGTGTAAAGTGTGACTGTATTTCACTGTGGAGGATTCCAACAGCGGGACATAACAGTCTGCTCTGCAGCGCAGCAGCTGCCGTTGTCGGAATTAAACCACACAGACGGTGCGTTCTCTTAAAACAGGTAGCCTCATGGTGCATTCACAGTAATTGTAAAATACCATTTCCCCATTAATTTACTGGTGAAATAACTATTGTTATAGTTATTACATTATTATTAAATCTTTAGTTTTGACCATGGCCTTAACAATAAACAAGTTCCTGACTGTTGTTTAGTACCCTTCTTTTTTTTTCTTTTTTCTTCTTTTGTTTACAGTAAATAAATAATAAACTAATACAAATCTTAAAGTCAAGTTCATAAAGTAACTTTCTTTGCATTCATTTGATTCCCAATCAAGATACACTGGTAATAATTGCTTTCCATTGTTAATATGCACTTAAAAACAGTTCTGAAATGCAAAATAATAGAATCATGTGATAAAACATGCGATTAAAATTAATTAAAAAATTATCGTTTGACAGCCCTATTCAAAATACAAAAAAACTAAAAAGCCTGAGGGTAGGAGTAGGGGTGTGGTTAGGGTGAATAGGTCGAAGTCTGGTATATCCACAGCAGCTCTTTATGTTTAAGGTTTTCTTCCCACTTTTGATACCAAAACATTGCCACATGATGTGTTTCACCAATCCATCCAACCTTGCTTTGCCAATTTTGGAAAGTGGGACTTTTCTAAAGGACTGCCTTATAATTGGTTATAGTTTATTTTGGTTTTGTGATGTGGTTGTTAGTGTTATTAATGTATTTTTTAAACAATATACAGAAGTTCCTCATTTTCTTATCAGAAAAATGTTTGTAACGTTTTCTGGGCGCCCAGTTCTATTATTATAATCAGCCACAACAATCAAGGCCATTTCTAATGAAGGTTTACAGCTGTTGTTGCCTGTGCACTCCAATCTCCCTGAAACATCTCTCAAATGTCTTTGAAATCATTCCTGTCAATGTGAGACGTCTACTTTTAGCCTGGAGCGGTTTACAAACTGAACGCTGTGTGTGTGTGTGTGTGTGTGTGTGTGTGTGTGTGTGTCTGATTGAAGATTATAGTCAGGTCTTGATGCTGGTTGCTGCAGGCCAGCCATCTCGCTAATGAACTGCATGCACTTGCCTGCAGGAAGAGTGTGGAGCTGTCCGTGGTGCTGTAAAGGAAACACTTCAGTGTTCACAATGCAGACTCAATCTGCGGGGCGCTAATTGTCCCTAGGGACTTCTTCCCCTTTTCAGTTTGTCAGTCGGGAGTCAAGGAGAAGGCAGAGCGGGGTCTACTCATTCAGCTGAACAGAGAGTACTGCACATGGCTTGTTATGCTCACTTGTTAGTGTCATCAAATTGGCCACTTTCTCATTTGCTACATATTTTCAATTGTGTTAAAAAGGCAATTGAAGTGCATTTCAGTGGACATAGCTACACCAGCCAGCGGTTAGGCAGAAGGACAGAAGGAAATTCTACAGCACTGGCATTAACGCAGTGGCTATAACTGAACCCTACGGTTTGTGAACATTTCCTTCTATGCTTTAAATTGAGTTAATAATTCCTTTAGATTGACTTTTTGGTGCAAAAGTCAGGAAAAAAAAAATCCTATCAGAGCAAAATGTTAAAATGTAAAAAAAAAAAATACTGTATATTCAAAAATCAAACAAAATATCAGTAGTATTGGCTATATTTATTCTATATGTTTTGTCACAAAAAAAACGAATGCTAAAACATTCATGAATTCATGTCTTGTAGATTACATTGATACATAATGACATTTGTATCATTTGAGGGTTGAGGCAGGAATCATTCTCAATTATTTATTTTTTTACTGTCAAGAAATCCCATGACAAAGACAAAACCAACAATGTGGTTCCTACTGAAGAAGTACGTCTTTAAAAACAAGTCACAAATATAGTTTCATAAGTAATTTCCTCAAACAGCTAGTCACTTTTTAGCAAACATTACTCAAACGGGAGGAAATAGTGCATATGTTGAGGACTATTTTCATTGGCGAATTAATCCACATTTTGTGCTCTATGAGGCAACATGACATCGTATGTGGGGTTGAGTCAAAATCTGTCTTGCATTGCCAGACCTTACTCCAAGCGCTGTGGAGTAAGGTCTGGCTACACCCAAGATGCATTCTGGGATAGGAGGAAAAAAAAACGCTCTGGGTTTTTTGCATTTCTTTAAACCAATCACAATCGTATTGGGCGGCGCTAAGCCCCGGACGCAGCGACGGTGGCTCTGCAAAATAGTCTCGGGAAGGAACTTGTTTTGGTGGAACATTTGAACATATCAACTTTGGTGGAACATTTGAACATATGAACTGATCCAGACTCAAGTCAAAATAAAGTACAGTGTGTGTGTGTGTGTTCATGGTGATGAATGAACATGTATGCGATTGCAACAGTGTGGCTCACTGATGGAGCTCTGTGGCACAGAGGAAGGAAATATAGGCTGTGATACACACACAATGTTGTTAGTAGATACATTCATTGTACGTTTGCAGCGGCGAGGAAAAACTTCCTTTTAGGCAGAAACCTCGGACAGACCCAGGCTCTTTCTGAGCGGCATCTGTCGCTGCCGGTTTGGACACAGAGACACTGATACACATATACACATATACACATATACAGATATAGAGAAATATGATTCATAATTATAGCAGCTGGAATGATGAACAGTGGCAGTAATAGCAACAATAAAGATAGTGGAACTATGACTAGAAATAATAATTGTAGCAGTTCAGGGCGTAGCAGGGCGTCGAGCGGGACCAAGGCGGCAGCTGCAACCATGATTTAGGTGCCACCCCAATCCAAGGAAATCTGCGAGGAGAGAAAACATAAGGACTCCGGGGAATAAGCTCCATGGAGATAACATAGTAACAAGCTTTTCTGGGACATGAATGCACGCAGATGGAAAGAGAGAGGAGAGAGGAGCTCAGTGTGTCAAAGGAAGTCTCCCGGCAATCTAGACCTATAGCAGCATAACTATGAGCTGGTGCAAGGCAAACCTGAGCCAGCTCTATAAGGGTTGGTAGATGAATCGGACGACTATGAAGAGAAGCAGAGAAGAGGAGGGGTGCCGTGTCTGCAGCTATCCTTTGTTTTTCTGAATGACTCAATCAAAGCCTCAGACCACACCATGTTATTGTGTAGCACAGTCACGTCACAGGGTCTATCTTCAGTACCAACCGAGCGCCCACCTTCAGGCCTGAAAAGTAAAGCCAATGCTGAAGCTCCTTAAACCTGCATTCTATGTCATTTCCAGCAGACTCCACTGGCTCCAAAAAGTCAGTTTCTATAGGAGTATATATTTAGTCTAAATTATGTCAATTACTACTTTCAAGTCTTCTTAAGTACATCATGATGTTCATTTTGTAAATTATTTTAAAATAGACGATAAAACAGAGGATGCTTTAGGACCTGTCAATCATGACAGAGGCTTAGCAATGCTAACCATGCTAACACTGTGGACATTAAAATAGACCTCAACTTGTTTTTCGGTGTTGTCCGTGTTTTCATCTTAAACTTTGGCCCTCAGCTCTGTGTTCTGCGTACATGCAGATGAATGGCACCAGTACCCGGAGCTCTGCGTTTCCCTGCCACTAAATCTCCCGTGACTCGGGTCAGCCTGTTGAAAATCGGCGACTTTCCCTCTTTTAGCGTGTAGCTTAGCGCAGAGCCATTGAAAGCATAAACAACACTGGCTTAGATGCGTCATCCTCCTCAGCTCCACCCTTTTGTCCAAAGATGGTCATTCCTTGCTCCAAAATACCAAGATGGCGACTGCTAAATGCAAACTCCTGGCTTCCAAACAACAGTTTGAAACCAATAGGTGTCGCCAACGATGCTACGTCCAATATGTGTACAGTACTGTGATACCAACATAAGACCCAGCACAGCCCACACAGTTTAACAAGCGCTCACTTTAGGAAAGCGTATCATTATGGGGACATCTTTTCCACAGAAGGTCATCTGCTGTGTTGCCCCACAGCGGTGCACTTATGTAGCAGTAAATAGCCTTAGCACTAGACAGGCGCCAAAGTCGCGCTGCCATTCGAGGAGTTAATGAGGTCTAAAGCAGTGGTAGCTGGGCCGCGGCGAGCCCTGCGAACACACTCCTGGACACAACACATCCAAGTGGACAGCAGCCGCTCAAGTGGCTAATTGGGAGCGTGGTAATCAGGGAGCACAACAAACATTGCACCTACTGTGTATCATCGACCTTGACTCGGATGCCAACACACACAAACACAAACACATACATGCTCAGAGGGGGAGAGAAAAACAAAGAGAGAGAGAGGGAGAGGAAAAGCAGACACACTGCATGGAGCCGTGAGGCATCACATTAGCACACACTGGCCTCCATTTTATCTCCTGTGGTCTTTGTCAGTGTTGCCTTTTTACCAGTTGGGAGCCGGCTGAGACTAGGGGGAATGTGTGTGACGGGTTGGATTTAGAAATACCCCGAGACTCCAACCTTTTGTCTAGAAAGACTGAAAACTGGATGTGCTGTGTCATACCTGCTAATGAAGAGTCAGTGTTTGCCAGAAACACCAACCTCCCCTGTCAAGTGTTCATTATCACCATCTAGGACTTTTGTGTTATTTGTCTCGCTGCCCTTCAGGTTTATCTTGTAACCCAACATGCACATGAACATACAGTATAAAAGCGTAAAAAGCCCCTTTAGGTCACAGTTACATTTTGATTGTCATTCTGATACGATACAACTTTATTATCAGTTTACACTGCAATTAATTTTGCATTCCCGAGCAGCACACACAAGTTAGAACAACTACACATGTAGTAAAAAAGATGAAAACGCATCAACAGCCATGGTAAAGAAACCTGTTTCATGATATCCTCAGATCTAGATCTTAGTTCGAAGCACACTGATTTTGGTTTAGCAACAAGATAGACTCATGTATAAATAGTTCTTGAGCCTGTTGTATCTAAACGAAGGGGCACTAAATTGCCTGTTAGAAGGCAAAAGTTGGTATTCATAATTTTAAACATGCATGGAGTCAGAAGAGATGCTGTTAGCAAGCTGGAGCATGCTCTTCTTGTGGGTTGTTTGAAAGTTGTGTGATCTTGTATATCATATACAGTACAGGCCAAAAGTTTGGACACACCTTCTCATTCAATGCGTTTCCTTTTTATTTTCATGACTATTTACATTGTAGATTCTCACTGAAGGCATCAAAACTATGAATGAACACATATGGAATTATGTACTTAACAAAAAAAACATGTCTTATATTTTAGATTCTTCAAAGTAGCCACCCTTTGCTTTTTTATGAGGGAAAAAATTCCACTAATTAACCCTGACAAAGCACACCTGTGAAGTGAAAACCATTTCAGGTGACTACCTCATGAAGCTCATTGAGAGAACACCAAGGGTTTGCAGCGCTATCAAAAAAGCAAAGGGTGGCTACTTTGAAGAATCTAAAATATAAGACATGTTTTCAGTTATTTCACACTTTTTTGTTAAGTACATAATTCCATATGTGTCCATTCATAGTTTTGATGCCTTCAGTGAGAATCTACAATGTAAATAGTCATGAAAATAAAGAAACACATTGAATGAGAAGGTGTGTCCAAACTTTTGGCCTGTACTGTATATGATGATGAGCGTAAAAAGACCCTTTGGGTCCCAGTTACACACATAAAGCATGAGTGAAACATGGATGGTTGCGCTGTGCCTATGCTGACATCTGTAGTGATTACATTAGAGGTGTGTCTGTTTAGTCAAATGCACATTAGACACCATTATAGACATGTTCTTGTTGTCATTAACATGTGTCCTTAATACTGCAATAGAAGAAACTCTGGAGAAATGAGATCTTGAAGTTGTTTTTCTGTGAGAGGGTCCCTGTTCTGTTTATCTCGTGCACGAGGATGCACATGTTGTGGTACACATATCTGCCAATGGTTTCACACTATTCCACTGATCAACAGGTGGCAGTAACACGCCAAGAAACGTAGTGATGCGCTATCAAATATAGGGAAGAGGAAGACTGCCAGCTAGTAAACATAAAAAAAACAACCTCAAAATACTTAAAAAACAATATCATCATTGCAAATGTTTTATGATGGAATGCATTCAACACGTTTGTTAACTCTCAAGGATGCATACAATGTGGTGTTACTGAGAAACACTATACATTATTCTGTATATACTGTACATTTTAACTGCACAACTCAGCACTGCCTGCTATGTGCTCAGGTTTGCTTGGTCACTTCCATATATTATCTCCTCCTTCCTATGTCCTTCCTTTAGATAACCTGTGCAATGGGAAGTTCCACAAACACCTGCAGGACCTGTATGCCCCGCTGGTGGTGCGATATGTGGACCTGATGGAGTCCTCCATTGCTCAGTCCATCCACAGAGGCTTTGAAAGGGAATCCTGGGAACCTGTCAAGTAAGAATGCCGTAATTATCTTTACCTTTACCTATCCTCTTCACCCGCTTTAGGGATGTGTTGTGTACGATTAAGCCATTTTCACTTTGCACATCTGTGCACAGATTTAGCTTTGGTTTTGACTCCTTGAAACCATACTTGAATGCACTGGGCAAGACTATTGGGCAAAGGTGCAACTTTGGGTTTAATATTGGCAGGGGTTGAGATCGGCAACTATCTAGGGCGGTCCTGGGACGTGTATGCATGTTTAAAAAAAACGACGAAACTTTTTTTTTTTTATTGTCAAAACAAAATCTCAAAAGCGGCAAAAGTATGAAAAGGTGGCAAATGTCGGAAAAAGTGACAACCACTTCGAAAAAAACCCTCAAAAACGCAAAATCGTAAAACTGTAGAAAAAAATGTCAAAAAGGCGACAAAAACTTCCAAAAAAAACGTCAAAAACATCGAAGAAATTGTCAAAAGAAAGTGACAAAAACGTCCAAAAAAGCGACTAGATCTTTGGAAAAATTGGGGGGGTTGCAACCCCTCTATCCCCCCTGTAAATTGAGAGTGAGTGAGAGGGGAGCAGGTCACATGGCTGATAATGTGGCCATTCATTCAAAAACATTTCCTTCTAATGTGCTGGAAATAAACGACTAATGAGGAAATATCACAGCCGTTATCCTCAGATCAATATTATGTTCAACAAAGTTTACAAATGATGTGAATGGTAATTTAAAGAAACATTCCAAATAAGACTATAATTAAAGTCACCTACTCTGAGGCATATTTGTATATTTGTTGTCAACACTCAATCTTCCATTCATTATAAACAAACAGAAGCACATGGATAAGTATGCAAGATGACGTCCTCAAACTTCCCAGGGTGCAACAGTGTTGGAGCTGCGGGTCGGACATTTCATCTGATAATCTTTTTTCACTGGTTGGAAGTGTGCAGTGTTCCATGCAGCAGTGATATTGCGTTGGTAGTGAGGTTTAATGGATGATTGCAAGGATGTAGGTTTTGTTGCAACATTTGGTGGGGGGGGGGGGACACATTATAACCGGGGTGGGGTGGGGGGGGTATGGGGGTCCTCTGCCAGAAAATGTTGAGCGTCAAACACTTAATTTCCTGCATTCTGGTGAATTTTTATGCAACAATTTGTGCTTTTTCTGCACAAATTACATTAAATATTTTTTTATTTGATACGCCCATGTTGTGTTCTTTAACCCCCCAATGTTGCACAAGTAGACTTTATGCTTCACAGTTACTGTTTTCCGTCAGATCGTTTATAGACCTGGCGGTCAGCATCCGTTTCTAGTGTGCATGTTGATCTGCCATTTATTACATCAGAGATAACCTCTGATAGTGTTATAGCGCCCCAAATCCTCTCAGCTCATTGTTGACCTTTAGAAACTTAACACAGCTGAAAGGGAGTGTTGGACACTATAACGTATTTATAAGTACAAAACACGTCTTCAAATAGAAACTTCCATTTCCATAAACGTAAACTTTAGTGTTTATTTCTAATCAGCCAACAAACGCTGAAATTGAATTTTTCAATTGTAGTCGGACAATATTAAAGTGGCACACCACCTAATTGAAGAATTGCGATATGCTACTCTCTCTCAAAAGCCAGCACCAGAGAAGTAAGTCTCAAACGTGTGTTCAGTCATCAGACTGAGCTGCTCCATAGACAATGAATGGGAGAGTGAGTTTGTTTTCCTTTTAGACCAGGGGTCTTTAACGATTTTTTTAAACCAACGACCCCTTAACTGAAATAGAGACGGAGCAGGGACCCCATACTTCTAATATTGTTTAAAATAAAGTTGGATATTTAAACTGGACCTACAATAATGTGTAGGGTGACCTAAACCCTCAATAAATACCTTTTTTTTGCATAGTATACTAAGCTATTAAAATAATTGTCAGCATGATTTTATGAATCATGTTTTAATGTTAAAAATACATGTGGCACAGTGAATCCTTAAGATGAACTGTGTCTGTGGATGGCTACATTAGTGACTACCTCACCTATAGGCCAGTAAGCCTATCATCAGTGGGGATTTATATTTGCAGATAATATGTTGGATTCATGTTAAGACATCAAAAATTAACAATAATTCGGTGGCCCCCCGTGCAGTGACTCTGAGGACCCCCCCCAGGGGTCCCGGAACCTCCTGTTGAAAATCTCAGTTTTAGACCCAAATTAGCTTTATTTTATTGTAGTGTTCTCAGTTGTGAAACTGAAAATGTTCCCATATATAGAACATTCCCCTGGGTGCTCTCAGTGTCATCGATAACATCTTTACCAATTCATTGTCTATGGAGCAGTTCTACACTCTAGACTTGATGGCATCACAAATTTCAGTTTTAGCACTCTAGTTTTTGGATTTTGGAGAGAGTTCATGTTAACAAATATTTTGGACTGTCTTAGCCCATATAAATAACATGTATCAATTTTGAAAATGGGTGTAGTTCCTCATTAAGTTACCCCTGAACAGATAGAATGAGGGTCTTGTCTTGTGGAACGTTTTTCTGCTAGTATTTTCTGCTAGTGAACTTCATACTAAATGCTCATACTAGAGATGTTCATATACCAATACCAGTACGGGAAAAGCCTCCGATACTGCCTAAAATACTGGTATCGGTATCGGCGAGTACTGGAGTTTATGCACCGATCCGATACCACGTAATTTAGCCCTGAAGAAAATCTACTTTAAAGTAGTATTTTTCTGTTCTTTTTTTGTCAAACTGCATATTAAAAGAAACTTGTATGGCATTTATTCTCTGTATTTGTTCATGTTTCACAAAGAGTTTAACAACAGTGATGGCAAATTATATCACATCCATACAGGGATAGTAGTATACAGCTGTTAAAACATTATAAACTATATGTATTTTTTAACACACTGGTATCAGATCGGTACTCGGTATTGGCCAATACGCATGTTCAGGTATCGGAATCGGTATCGGGAAGGAAAACATGGTATCGCAACATCTCTAGTTCATACACAGAATAAGTAAATAATATGCCAGTGGGACTGTCAACAACTCATTGTTGGGTTTCAAAACTGCCGTTAGCTGGAATAAAGGATGCTAACAGGTTTATTACAAAATCAAGAGTGTATCTGTAACTAAAGCGTGACTTTAGCATATCTTAACTTTGTGGCTTTTTACAACTCATTTGCATTCGCTTTGACGTAGAAACTCTTTTTTTCTGTTTGCTGTTATTCCATGTCTCTCCACAGGAGTATAACAAGCACTCTGCCCAATGTCAACCTCCAAATGCCCAAAGTACCAAATCTAAAGCTGGGCATTTATGGGAGGTTAACATTTATGTAAATGCCTCTGATTTCAGTGAAGGTTTTCTATTAATATGTATGTGATCATGTGAGTACTATCATTAAAAACACTCTGCATATCAAACCCTTGACACATTGTGTATAGCACTTTGAAAAATTAAGCGAAACGCACCAACAATGGGGATCAGAGGTGTAAAGCTCCTTCATACGCTGCAGCTTCCTGCAGAGTGTGACGCTGTCACCGCGGCACATCCATCCCTATTCCCTCATCAGGAATCTTGTGTATACACATTTTCTTCACTTTATATTTAGCAACAAATTCACCCCCCAAAGAAAAGATGCCAACGGAGAAGGTAGACATTTGCAAGTTCAGGAAAATTGGAAGAAAAGCCCACACAGGCTTTCCAAAAAGACCCGTGGAGGCAGGTTTAGACGTATATACCTGAATACTAAAGCTGTGGCAGTGTGTTGTCTATGTCGGCGTTTTATACAGGCCCAAAGCCACGTTTATGCCAACGTCACGGCATGCTGCGTGTGGATGGATGGAGAAGGCAGTGACTTGGAAATGGAATCCCAACATTTTCACTCCCACAACTGTATTTGTATGTTTGCCTAGCAGGCGTGTGGTTTAACTTCTTCATCATTTCTAGACTAATTTCTGTCTTTGTCATTTTCTCTCTATTTCTCAATTCATAATGTGTCCCTTGCTTGTTAATTCACCTAATTATTCCATACATACATTGTCTATTCTGTGTAGAAAAATGGTTTACAGATACAAACAAGACTAAGAGTCTACAGCCATAATAGCAGCTCTGTGAATAGCTAAATGCTAACATCAGCATGCTAATATACTCACAGTGACAACGTGTGCTAATTAGGATTAAACACATAGTACAACTGAGGTTAATAGGTTTGAAGCCGCTCCACTCAATATGGCTCCATTATCAATTCAGATTTCACATCAAGCTAAATGAGAGCGTGGGAGATAAGGCGACGCTCCAACATTTTAAAACTCTGGTCTGTGCTCCACCCAATTCCTTTCATTAGTTACACTAACAAAATGAACTCTAAACTCTTTAGCCATGCCTCACTGTTGCCGTTGATACTGATTAATTC
The DNA here is from genome assembly GCF_010015445.1 of Perca fluviatilis. Taxonomy (NCBI): domain Eukaryota; kingdom Metazoa; phylum Chordata; class Actinopteri; order Perciformes; family Percidae; genus Perca; species Perca fluviatilis. The sequence continues at coordinate 36,616,282 of NC_053115.1, forward strand.
ATTTAGAACTGCCAGCAAAAACCTGTGTAATAGATGTCCGGTTATACTGTCTGGTTACTAGAAATGAATCCGCCCCTAGTCTTTATCCTCGACGTTCCACTTCCGGGATTGTTTAGGTGTCGCCAGGAAATTCTGCTGCTCCTCAGATCTCTGCAGGGTAAATCCAGACAGCTAGCTAGACTAGCTGTCCAGTCTGAGTTTTCTGTTGCATGACTAAAACAACTTTTGAACGTACACATGTTCCACCAACAACAAGATCCTTCCCAAGGCGAATTTTACAGAGGCACCGTGGCTCCGTCTGGCGCTTAGCACCGCTGTGGAGATGTTGTGGAGATAGGTCAGCAATGCGAGACTAATCCGCACCTGCCAGCCAATCAGAAACGAGGATCCTCAGTAGCCATGGCATAATTGTGAATACACAACACAGTACTGTATGTGACAGAGGTCTTTTCAAAATCACCTTTTCCCAATTAACACAAAGCGTTCCCAACCATCCTGGAAAACCTGTAAACCTGCAAAAGTCTTGGGAATTCCACAAAAAGGAAAAATGTCATGACATTGACATTGACTCTTAAATTTGTAATTTTCTGAGTAGGAACACTGAATATAAGAACAATAAGGCCCGGCCTGTATTATTCCTTTCCTCTTGTTTCTGTTTTTGTATGTAAATGAAATACACATTGCAAAATGTAAGCAATATCTAGGTTTTCTGAGCACTTGCTTTGTCCTGTCTTGTCCTGTCCTGTGTCACACACACACATACACACACACAAACCCACTAATAACAAAAAGTTAAAATTATACCTCAGTCTACTGTAAAAACCTGCTTTTACATTAATGCAGCATGAGGAATAATCAGATTTTATAATATATATAAGAGTCATAGGTGACATTTTTCTACACTTAAGTGTGTGTAGTAAGCTTAAATTTCATTGAGAAGGAAAATAAATATGAATATCAGTATTTCCAGTACTGTTCTGTACATGCAGAATACATTTATACATTTAGTGATGCATCAAAAGAATCTACTAGGAAACCACAGATGATTTGAGCATGTGTTTTCTCATCTCTTGACATGTTGGCACCTCTTGTGTGTGGTATCCAATTAAAAATATAGTCCGTGTTACAAGTGATACTTCTTTCAAATATTAGAATAGGTAATTCCTATTATAAGTATTCCTATTAACTACTACAGCTGTTGGTTTAATTCAAAAAACATGAGACAATCTAACAGAAACTCTTAATAATCAACCTGATTTATCCATAAAATCAAAGTAGCCATTCAAGCATTTGATTTAGAACCAACACCATTGTTTTCCCCTTTTCAAAGCACTGTCTGTAAAATTCTAAACTGTGACTAGTGGTGGAAGAAGTATTCAGATCCTTTAGTAAAAGTACTAATGCCACCCTGTACAAATACCCTGTTACAGTAAAAGTCCTTCATTTAAAATGTTACTTAAGTAATAGTATGTAAGTATCATCAGGAAAATATACTTAAAGTATTAAAAGTAAAAGTACTCAATGCAGTAAAATCCTCCCATTTTAGAAAGTGTAAAGGATCCAAACAGTTGTGTGTTTAATGTTATTTTATATATATATATATATATAGTTTCATTTATAATAAAACATATTTTTTAAACATATTTTGTGTGCAAAAATCTTAATGTGTAAAGTATCTATTTACTAAAGCTGTCAGATGAATGTAGTGGAGTAAAAAGTACAATATTTCTCTCTGAAATGTAGCGGAGTAGAAGTAGAAAGTGGCATGAAAAGAAAAGACTCAAGTAAAGTAGTACCTCAACTTTTGTATTTTAGTGCAGTACTGGAGTAAATGTACTTAGTTACATTTCACCACTGACTGTAACCTGTGGCCCTGCAGTAATGGCTCGGGAACGTCCGAGGATCTCTTCTGGAAGCTGGACGCTCTGCAGACCTTCATCAGAGACCTCCACTGGCCAGAGGAGGAGTTTGGCAAACACCTGGAGACCCGACTCAAGCTGATGTCCAGTGACATGATCGAATCGTGTGTGAAACGGTAAGATGCCGTTTAAATATGCACGGGTGTGATTGCAAACAAAATAACAGTTCTATTAATCATTTGTATGTGTTCTAGCAGTAATGTGCAGAGGTGGAAAAAGTACTAAAATATTGTACTCAAGTAAAAGTACCAATACTTTGATGAACTATTACTCAAGTACAAGTGAAATTACCTATCTGAAAAATGACTCAAGTAAAAGTAATAACTAGTTCATTTAAAATGTACTTTAAGTAAAAGTTACTTAGTTACATAACAATAAAAACTAATTGGCAATTTGCTATTACTCATGAGAACTTCGTTTGAAGTACCAATGCACAAACACTTACCAAAACATGCTTCTGCAGATTAGATGTGGAGTTATTGAATGCTGCCAGTTCACATCTGGCATTGCATGATGATACTATTGGCCCTCTTGAATTTAAATGAACAGTCTTTCAAATGTGGCCATGGATTTCCGTCTTTTTGGGCAGCAGAATTTAATGTTTCAGCTATCATTTCTACTGAAACCGTCTCTGAACGGTCGTTGCTCGGCTGATCCCCCTCCATCTCCTTCTCAATCTCCTACAGAAAGACTTGGCGCCTGCTAGGCAGCCTAGATGCTGGGGGAGTGTATCTTTAACATGAGGAGATGCAGTGGAATTACTTTTGGAAATTAGCAAGTGACAAGACAATAATAATTAGGGCTCTCAATCGATTACACATTTTAATCGCATGGTTGTCCATAGTTAACTCACACGCACATTTGTTTCATCTGTTCTAGATGTACTTTAAAGGGCAGCTATTGTACTACTTTTCTGGTCTTAGGGTTTCAGTGTTGCCCCATCGTTTGGTTCCTGGCAGTGTGGAGAAGGCGTCATACTACTTCATAGTACTCATCACCTCAGTATTAGTTTTTTGTGATTAACAATTTTTTATTTTTTTTTATTTTTTAACAACATACAAAACATACAACTTTCAACATTAACCCCCTAGCCCCCCTACCACCCCCCTCCTTATCTCCACCCACTCAGACAAAAATCAAGAAAAGAGGACACAGAAACTACAATATTCAAGACCATTAAAGAAAATAGTTACAAAAATAGACAATAAACCATAAACCAAATAAACATATGTATAAATGACAACACTAAAGCGCATCATACATGTCTCTCCCTAGCACAAAGCTTCCTAGGAGCCCTCCAGAAAGTTCAGGTACTTTCCCCATTTTCTAGACTAGACATCCAATCTGGCAAATTACATTTTTTCAAACAGCACCACCCTAGCCATCTCACAAGCCCACTTCTGGATTGACGGCATTCCTCCATCCTCTTAAAATTATTTGTAATCGCTTCTTAGGCTATGATCACACTTGGCGTCTTTTTTTTTTAAGCTGCCAGCGTCTGTTTTACATTATAATCCTATGGAGTAAACCGTGTTTTAAAAAAGCGCTTTTTAAAACGCCTCCGCCGACTTCTTTTTTGCAGCTTGGAGCGTTTTTTGTTGTTGTTGAAAATAGTTTAAGGTTTCCGAAAAAAACGCCCTACGTCAAGCACTTTTTTGACAGCTGACCAATGACAAGGGCAGTAGCCAGGCCTTCGTCGTTTTCATAACAACTAGAAAAAATGGAGACAGAGCACAACGAGTTATATGGTATTGTTTTATGTAACGTTAGCAGCACCGCTAGCTATCGCTCCATCGCTTTGTTTTATCTAACGTTAGTACCGCTCCAGCTAGGATACTGTTGCAGTAGCTGTTATAGCCACACTCTCGGCTGCTTTATGGAATAAAAAAAAAAAAAAAGACGCCAAGTGTGAACATAGCGTGGGGGTGTTTATTTACTCCGTTTAGGATTGACCCATCTCCCAGAACAAATAATCTTGGGCTGAATAGTACCTGGGTCCCTGCGATCCAACATAGGTTATCATGTATCCCGGTCCAAAATTCCTGAACCTTATATCACCTCAGTATTTGTAAAATTCTGGCTACGGCCCTGTTCATTCCTTTTCCTTCTCTAAAGGACACGGGCAGCGTTTGAGGCCAAGCTTCAGAAGAGCAGCCGGGCCACAGACTTCCGCGTGCCACAGTCCATCTGCACCATGTTCAACGTCATGGTGGATGCCAAGGCCCAGTCAGCCAAGCTGTGTGCCATGGACCTGGGGCAGGAGGTAGGAGACTTGGAAAGTCATTTTCTTTAACCCTCGGGTTATCTTTCCATCGTGAAAGTCAACAACACATTTGCCGCTTTTTCAATGTTTTTTTATTTTCTTTTATGTTTTCAGAGCTTTTTTTCCCTACTACATATTAACACCACTAACACCAACTTATTACCACTTTTACACAAATTTTAGAAACTCATGGTCCATAAACCAAATTTACAGGAAATTATACCTAATTGTTGAGTTAAAAAAAGAGAAATTATGAATTATTTAGACTAATATTAAAGGCTGGATAATCACAGACTGGTATATGTCAACGTTCAGTCAGGATACTGTTTCGAAACCATTTCAATTGTTTTCTGGTCAAATTGAATGAAACACCCCAAATTCAATAAAAGTAGACATCCAATCATTCGTTGTATTTGCAAAGCGCATTGTATGGAACCATCCGTGTTCTTTTTGGGTAATTAAAATTGGGTAGTTAAAAGGAAACCCATATTTCACGGGTGCCTCATAGAGCTCACCTGGTAGAGCACACGCCCATATAAAGAGGCTTAGTTCTAGACGCAGCGGGTCCTCCTCCTAAAGGACTGAAATGCCCAAAAAATAATCTTAAAATAAATAAATAAAGGAAACCCATATTTCTGATATAGAAACTTTGAAAACTGGTCAAATTTGACACACAAGGGTTAAATGAGTGGGAGCCCTCTTTTGGGTTAATCATTTGAACTTTTATAAAAGTAATTGTGTGCACAACCCACCTTCTGGCAGGTGCAGGACAAATGAATGTGAAAAAAAGACCCTGCTGGGTCTTCTTCAGGCAACATTTTGCCTGAAGAAGACACTTTAATCATTTGAACTTACCTTGGACATCGAAATGTCCCCCTGTTTGATTCTCAAAGCATTGAAAGATCACTTAGTTGTGGAGCTGAATACAAATTAATTTGTGTTTGTATTGTGAATGGCCTCGGCAGATAAAGGTGGGGAAGTATTTTTCTCTCTCTCTCTGTTACTTGAAAACAGATTATTTTCTTTCTTTGTCTATCACTTTTCTTTTTTTGTCTTTTTTTCATTATTCACATAATTTCACATGTGCATGTCACCTCTATCTTTCTCCTTTTCTGCTGCTTTTCTCCCTCCTCTGTGTCTTGTGAAAGTTTGTCAGAGACTGGGTAAGTGTGGCTTATCAACGAATTCAATTGAAATCTCACCCTCCAGTTCCCAAATGTATAATTAGTCATCAGTTTTGCCTGTCTGTCTTCCTCCACTTGAATTGTTTGGATGCCATTAGCATATGTGTAGATACTATTGAATATACATGGGGTAGAAGTGAGAGATCTCATATTTCACAGAGTCTCGAGACTGATACCAATTGCTGACAATGAATTAATTATTGCTAATTCCTTCAGTGTTCTGTTGGTGCTACACAGCTAAACAAAAGGATTCCTCGCACTGATCCTGCTTCTTGGTTTCCATGGCAGCAGGAGTCAGCATCCCAAAGTCCTCCCCTGGGCTCGACTTCGTAGCAGAACCAGGAGGGGCTTTGGAATGATTAGAAAGCACTTCATTTATTTACATGCAACTAATAAAAATTACTAATAAAAAACAATACAAATGTAATAACTAAATAGTGTAATTCATAAATAATTAGGCCAAAATAAAAAAGGCTATTTAAACAAACACCTAAAACAAGAAATGAATAAATAGTTGATGCAATGGAAAATAATGTAAAAAATATAAAAGATCTCAATTTTGCAACTTGACATTGTTCTAGTAATGAGTGCTGTGCTCTAGTAACGTGTGTTGGTTCATCTTCTTGAATCCTCCCATCCTTAGAAAAAACTGATTGATTCATAATGACTTTTGATTGCAAATGAAATCCAAGTCCGTAGAGTATTTATGTAGTGTTAACGGAGCTGTAACATTTTCAAATTTTACTGTACAATTAATTGTCTCAGAAATGATTGCGATTAACAATATACTTGTCTCTTTCAGTCAAATTTCAAAATGTTTATTTATGTGTTACTTTTTGAAATGAATAGAGTTTTGAATGAATCCCAGAATAAATTTTTTGGTTATATCACTGTTATATGACCCAGATAGTATTATAACACAAGTATGCAGCCTATGAAGTAAACCACGCCTCTTTGTTATCATAAAACATTGTATTGTATCCAGAATACTCAGTATATAAATACATACATAGCAGCAGAATGTATCTGACACATTTAAGTAAGAGCTTAAAGCTTTAGTGCGTAACTTTTTGATATTAATGAACGTCCGTTACATTCAAGCCATTGCCAAATGAGTTTCTACAAAGCTAATTAAGACCATCAGCTCCACACAACTCTCTCTGCATTTCTCAGTATGGCTGTGTTCAGAATATTGTGTCGTCAGGCGACTTTCGCGCACAGAAGCTTGAGTGAAGATAATGACCTCTTCTGAAGAGTCCATTGTGTTTTTTTAATCCTCTGTATCCTCCCCGGCTATTAGCAACTACGTGGAGGAGGGGTGAGGTGGTGCGCGGTCATGGAAGGCTTGCATCATGTGGACGCGCCGACAATGTTGTTGTCATTATTTAGAATTCCTTATGGGGGCGACTAGAAACTACGCACTATAGCTTTAAGCCACTAAATGCACTTTTTTTTTTTTTAAGGAGCTACTTGATCCAGATTGAAGGTTCTGATTCTTTCTTTGGCTAAGTACAGAGAGCTCCCAAAGCTGACAACAGACAATTTGAATTTTTGCCTGTCATCAAGTTATAGAATTAATGTTAATTATTTACATCTGATATGATCTCCTGCCAGCTATACTGGTTATTCTATTCATTTCAATTCAATTTCATTTATAGTGTCAAATCATAACAAGGATTTATCTCAAGACACTTTACAGAAGGTCTAGACCACACGCTATGATTCTCTTAATAATCATCATGGTAAAGATGTGATTAGTGGAGACCATGTCTTAAATATCTCTCATCAGCAACATTGTATTGTGATAGCATAACTATTACAGCCACATTTTCCTATGGTAAAAGATGGATTCAGTACAAATGAATATAGGTCAATGTAAGTCCAGTGTTTCCCTTTAATGTCACTTGATGGTGGGGTTACTAAGTGTGAATGAGAGGAGTAACATGTTTCTTTTTCCTTCCTCTGCAGAGACAATACCATTCGCAAATTGACAGTCTGATTGACGAGACGGTGAAGGAGATGATAACCCTGCTAGTAGCAAAGGTACAAAATAATACTGTTGTGTCTGTGTATTGTATCGTTGTGTTCTGTCATCATCATTGTGTTCTGTCGACAGAAGCTCTGTTCTGCTCTCTGTTCTGTTCATAGTAAAGGTGCGACGAGATCTCGTCGAGGTAAAAAGTGTCTCGCGATATCAGTACACAAGTGCAGAGCAGCAGCCTTGAAATTAGCATAGAAGATCGCCCGCCCATTCTCCAAAGTTTACTTTTGCAGAAAAAAAAAAGTTTCTTCCTTCATCCTATAATGGTCAAATAAATCGATACTAGAGTAGCCTATTTCTTTGTTTAGTGCTGCAATGAATAAAATGCAGAGGAGGAGAAAAGAGAATACTGTAAGTCTTCACAAAAATCATCTGTTGAGTGTTTGATGGTAATTCAGAATTACCATTAAACACTCAACAGATGATTTTATCAATGTGAAACAATAGTAAAATAAGCTTTATTTCTCTCTGTCTACTTTACAATGACAAATTAAAGTACAAAACATTTGGTCTCAACTACTGCCAGAAAAGAATCAGAATCAGAAAAGCTTTATTGCCAAGTAAATTTTTTACACATACAAGGAATTTGTTTTGGTGTCGTAGGTGCATGTCACACATTATCTAATCTAAGGCTTAGTTATGTTGTAACCTTGGTTCTCTGAGTGAAGAGACACTCTCTCCACCATACATATGGAACAAGTTACAGTGTAACTGTAGAATCTATCGGGTAGAATCTATCTCTGTTGATCCTGTTCGTTTATTTGCTGCTTTCATGGCTGTACTAAGTAACTACAAACTGGGCAGTTGATACCAACACACAGGCCAGAACACAAACAGAAATTCTGTCACAAAAAGGAAATTTCAAAAGGAGAAATTACTGGCATTAGCATTGTTGTCAGAAAAGATAGTATTTCAACTTTGCATGTTTCCTAAATATCTGATGACGGTCATTTTTGGATTCATTACAGTAAATATATTACATATTGAACCTTTAAGGTGATGCAACACAACCATGAGAGACGCAAAATGACCACAAAGAGTTACAAAAAGACTACACAGGCTCTCCAAACAATGACAAAGTGACACAAACCAACTATGAAGAGCTTCATGGACACTTCAAACGATCGCAATAAGACTCCAAACCAGAGAAAGATGCTGAAGTATTAACCTCAATGGTTGTAATCTTCAATCTGATCGCAGGGAATAGAAAGCACCAAAATTGGAGTTACAGGGTTTTATGCTGACATGGACAATATGATCTATCTGTATTTTAAACTGTACTACAATAGAATAAAGACTTCATGCACCGACATTGAAATAGACGACCATAGGTTAATGCTTTTACAATTTAACACACTCATTAAACACTGGTCACAAATGAAAAGCACCCTTTTTTTACTATCAGTACTACCTCCTGACTTTTACAAGACTTTTGATTGTAACAGACTATTATTACTTTGTGGTACAGTAAACTAATTCCCCTGCTGCTTTTCTGGCTGGCTACAAACTTCAAACTCAGTCACTGAGTGATGAAGCTCCACCATTGGTCTGAATGAGCGTGATGACATCAGTGTTCTTTTGCCCTGTCAAACTGTATTGGTGTGGCACAAGGCTTCTAGAAGCTCTGTAGCGGCTTCAAATTTAAATTCAAATTTTATACACAGTACAATGTGCAGTGAAATTCATTGTGTACTTGTTCTGGCTCAATGAAAACAATAACAATAAAATCCATAAAAATAGTAATATACAAGACAATAGATCATAAAAGATGGTAAACATGTTGAGATCTTCAGAGCTGCACTTGTACATATCCCAGTCTGTGCGGTCCAGAGCATCTTGTAAAGGCGGTATCTGATTGGTTAGTCAGCGTATCACCTCCCTTTGCACCGGAGCTTCCTGTTTTAGCCGTCGTTTATATTTTGGCATGAGGTCAGATTTCAGCATAGTCAGATCTGCCGAACCATACTTAAACAGCCAGCAACTGCCACTCGGCTTCACAGCGCTTGCCGACGGACTCCTAGTTTCGTACGATATCAAACCCATTCATGCAATTGCTTTGACAAGGGTTGGGCTAATCTTAATTGTTCTTCTCCTCTTTCTCAGTTTATGGTCATCCTAGAGAGTGTGTTGGCCAAGCTCTCCAGATATGATGAGGGAACACTCTTCTCTTCCTTCCTATCTTTCACAGTAAGTAGCACATGAACATTCTTCCAACACCATCGTCCTTTTCTTTCTCAAACCCATTCCAGTAGACACTCGTCAGCTTCATTGTTGGGGATTGCTTACCTTCAACTTTAACTTACTAACTGAGTTCTAATGCTCAATAAGTCTTACAATCATAATGGACATTTTGAACATTTTCACTTCTGGGTTTCTCTTTTTAATAAATGTGTAAATACATTGATACAATACAAGTCTTTATTTGCAATGACATTTCTTGGGATTGTATATATAATATATAAGGTTCTCCTATTTGATCAATCCTTGATCCTGTTCGTTGAATCATCATCTTAACAAAAAGGCTTTTAAATTACCGTACATGTAATGATTAATCCTGCTGGTTTTAAAATGTTTAGTTTATTCCTTCACTCTCATTTTTTTGTTGTGTGATACTTTTATTGCTTTTATACTCACTTAATTTACAATCCATAACAGTCCAGTACAATTAACTTATCATCGCAATGTTTTTTTTAATATATATACATGCAATCCACCCAGTGATAATAATAATAATAATAATAATAATAATAATAATAATAATAATAAAAGTTAACAATAAAAGCAAGCTAACTAAATAACTAAGGGAAAATTTAAATCAAAAAAGAATACAAAAATAAAATAAAAATGATAAATAAGAAACGTTAATAATAATAAAAAGAAATATATACTTGTGCCACTTCTGCACATACACACCTAAACTTTTACTTAAGTAAACGGCTAATTCATCAATTCGTCAATTTGTCTGTGATAAATATAATTAATAAATTCATTTATCAATCAGTCTGTCAAATAATTATGAGAACTATGCTAAGCAAAGGTCGGAAAGTAAATACATAAATAGCTTTACATACCAATAATTTACATACATTTACAACTTAGATCAATTGTCATTGATATATACTGTACTGTGTGTGTGTGTGTGTGTGTACGTGGGCACATTTACTCCGCTCTTTAAGCTCTGATGCTAATTTGAATACAGTTTGACCTTTTTTGAATTCTCCCTGAGCACCAAATAGCTTAACACCTCAGCAGGTTTCCCCCCAGCATTACAAAAGCCATGCTTATTGAATTTGGGAGTGCACTTTTGCAGTTGAAATCACCACATGAGTCACTGTTGCCACTTCAGCAGGCACTAAACTCCAGGCTGCCCAGTGTCAGCACGGCAGCCTTTGTTCTGCGCCGCCGCTGGAGTCCCGACTGTTTCTCACCCACTTCTCTCTCCTTTGTGTCAAGGTGAAAGCTGCCTCCAAGTACGTGGATGTACCTGTAAGTGAGACTTCATCTTTTTGTCTATCTCTTTCATGTGTGTATACTTATTAAAGGTCAAACATCCCAATCATCCCATTAATCAACTCTGTCTCCTATAAAATACATTAACTCTAATGGTGGAATGAGCTCCCCATTGACATCAGGGCGGCTGAAAGCCTTCACATCTCCCGCCGCAGGCTGAAAACACATCTCTTCCATCTGCACCTTGGATAAAAAAACATTTTAAAAAATGCACTTACAGTGCATACTACAACGTGTCTGTGTTACCTTGTTAGACAGAAATGCATTTTCCTGTTATCTCTGACAATTTAATAAACAACAATGCATAGTATGCTTGAGTGAATAAAACCCCAATGAATAAAACTGGTTAAAAAACCTGATATTAATATATAAAAAAATCACCGGGAGAGTCCAGTACAGCCTGACTCTGGAGATAAAACTGAGTTTAGCGCTCATATTCAAGTTTTTGTTCTTCTTGTTCAACGATTGTTTGGTAAATTGCTCTTAAACACATTTAGAGAAACACATTTTCTTGTCATTTTGGAGCTGGTGATTTTCCTTTGGGGCTGGCTAAAACCTCTTTGGGGGGTGCCAAAAATTCCTCAACGCAGGAAAAACCCTGACTTGTTTCTTGCTGTTTTGAGTTTGTACCTCCAAGGTTGAAACCACTTAATTGGAAGTCGCTTTGGATAAAAGCTAAATGACATGTAATGTAATGTAATGTAATCTATGACTCATGACATTTGTCCGATATGATTTGAAGGAAAAGCCATGCCCTGCATCCTGTGTGTGGTTAGGTTTGACTTCTAAAAGACTTTGGTTTTGAAAAGTGGAAAGATGGTTTCTTTTTGTTAAAATATTAAAATATACTTTGAGTTGTCTAAACAGAACCCTAAAAAACTTGTATCAACTCAAATCATGCTTTAGTTGCCAAGGAGTGGATATTATAAGAAAACAAATGAAATAAACACAGGTAAAGTAAAACCATGAGAGAATGGTTTGGCTCACATTGCACTGGGAAACTGAAACCAGTTTCCCTTTTCTATTTATTAAATTAAGAACTGATTTTGAATCACAATTGAATTGGGAGACTCCCAAAGATTCCCACCCCTATATCTGGTGGTGATCTGGTCTGCTTTTTGATCAGATCTCAGCTTGGATGAATCCAATCCATACAGTTTGGCCACATTCTTCAGAAACAAATCCTTATCATATGCCGATGGATATAAAATAGAAAATGCCCGTTTGGAAATATTCTTGAAAATTGGCTTTGGGGGCGCCTGGGTAGCTCACCTGGTAGATCACGCGCCCATATACAGAGGCTCAGTCCTAGACGCAGCGGCCGTGGGTTTGATTCCAACCCGTAGCCTTTGCTGCAAGTCATTCCCCCTCATGTCTAAGCTGTCCTGTCACAAATAAAGTAAAAATAAAATGCCAAAAATAAAAAACAATGGTTTGGAAAAAAATTTATGAGGAAGGCAATATATTCAACACATTGAAGCTATAAGAAATGTGTTCATGGTATCAATACAGCTGTAAATGGAGTATGCATACTGGCAAATTGGATTCCTATGTACCTAAAATATATTTAAATAAGTTATGTGAAGATAACTTTGAGGAGACAGAGTTGGTAAATTGAATGGCTTCATTTGATGTTATTATGCAAACTAAACTTAAAGTCCCTCAAGTTGTTAAACGTCTTTATCATTCATGTAGAGGTAAACTGACAACCATAAACAACATTTATAACTTGCCATTGGTCTATTTTACATTCCACTATAATCTTCAAATGGATAAGAAGGATAAGAATGAAGGCTTTTTGTTCCCCAGTAATGCACGTGTGTTTGTTTCTTGTGCATGTACAAATATTTGACCATGATTTCAATATTTCCACATCGAAAGTCCATCCATATGCATGTGGCCAGACACTGACAGGCAGCCATGCCTCGTCCATCGCTCTCAGTACACATTGTGAGTCCATGTTGTACAACACATGCCCATCCTGCTGTTAGAGTGGCGTTATGTGTGTGTATGTATGTGTCTGTCTGTGTGTGTGTGCGTGTGTGTATGTGTGTGTGTCTGTGTGTGTGCTTATGTGTGTGTACGCATCAGATCTGTATGAGCTGCCAACACATCTCCGTAGCAACTTGCCAAATTTCAGATGAATGCCTTGTCAGTGAATGTGACGAGGCACTGTGTACACTGGCAGGGGTCACAGTTTCCAGCCCAGCACGCTAATTGTGTCCTTAATGTACAAAATTAGAGTATCACTTGTAAAAAGACACTCATTTACACATTGTAAGTGTCATTGCAGATGTGTTAACTAAGTTTAGTAGCAGTTAGCGCTCAGTTCTGACTTTTCAAATGCAAATGAGTTGGAGAAAAGAGGGAGAAACAGAAAATGTGAGATATGTTGATGTAAGGGAGAAAACTAAGGCGCTGGTTACAAATGCTTTATTCTCAGTGAATGCTTTAGATGTCAGATTGGCAGGCCTCCTACCAATCTGCTCTCCCCATCAAACCAACTGACATCTCCAGTGCCCCTGTTCACTTTGCACGTGCCCAGACTGGGAGTGTTGGTTCACAGCCGAGCTCAGCTCTCTGACAAGAGCTGACTGAAGAACTCTGCATCCGTGTAAATGAAACACTTTTTGGGAAATTCAAACATTCCTTTTCTCCAAATAATAACTGAACATTTAAGGGGAGACACTACATGCAAAACCATAGTTTTTCAATTTTGAGTTTTTTAGCTATTCTGCTCCCATAGCATGTCTTCTTTCAGACTATTGGAAATATAACATCCACAATACACATTTAGGTGTTTATTTTACCCCACTTTGTCTACTTGCACCTGTAACTTTCTCCTAAATTCACCAAAAGTTAGCACTGGATAATTTCTTGTTTGCATATTTAAACCTGCAAATTTCAGAAAAGTCAAAGTTGTGTACAAAAAACACATGTATATATGTAAGTAATCAACTGGGACTTTCAATTTGAATGCATGCAAATTGGCTTACACTTACATGATGTGAAATCCATTTGTACATTTGTCACCTAAAGAACCTAATAACAGGAGTAAGAGTCTACAGCCATGCTGGCAGCTCTGTGTGGATGTAGTTAGGCCCAGGAGTGCTTCAAAGCTAAATGCATCAGCACACTAACATGCTCACAATGGCAATACAACACATTTGCTAATTAGCACAAAGTACAGCCGATGTGTCTGACACTAACATATGTATTCTGTATCAGCTTGTTCCAGCTTTTTAATTGAAGCTATTTGGCGTTCATTCACCATTCCATCAAATGCAAATATGCTACATATCTTATACTTTTTTAGCCAGACATGTTTGGTATCTTTGGCATCTCCACTACGATTCACAATAAAGTTATGGGTTTTGACTGACTGACCACTAACTGCGTGTTTAGGGCAGTGGTTCTCACACTTTTTTCAATAATGTACCCCATTTGAATTGTGTTTTTAAGCCAAGTACCCCCTGACCAGCGATAGATTTACTTAACAAAAGCCATGTAACTGAAAAACATTTAAATGCTAATGAAAAAAGGCAACAAAAACGTAAAAACTAAAAAAAAAACTAAAACACCGGACTTTCACCTGGGAGAGCCGGGTTCGCGCCTCGCGTGTGGCGATTTTTCGGCCGTTTTTTGCCGTTGTTTTTTTTAAATTTCTTTTTTTTTAATAAGCCTTACCCAATGTTTCTTTCCTAAACCCAACCATTTGTTGTTGTCGTAAGCGTGTTTTAGTCGTTATTTTCCGTGTTTTTGTCACTGTTTTGTTACTAAAGCCTTTCCCTGTGTTCTTTTCCTAAACTCAACCATTTTTTTTTTCTTGCCAGGCGTGTGGCGCTCGCGTCGCGATGACGTCGCGTTCTCGGCGAATAGCCGCAACGTTCGTGAGGGCCGCGTGGTGGGTCTGTTTACATCAGCTGTTTCCAGCGTGTATCATACACGTGGATAGCTGAAAATGGCGTAAAATAACACGCCATTTGGCTTTATGAAAGTGCCGTATATATTTACGCAAAGTCATGATGTCATGTTGCCTTGGGGTACACCTACCCCCATTTGAGAAACACTGGTTTAGGGGTTAACTTTATCCACTTTGAAGAAAGTGATTTAACTGATTTCCCATTGCTTTTTCTAGCAATTTGCTTCAAAGGGAATATTTGTAAGTGTTTAGCAAATATAATTTCAGTTGAACAGTTGGCTGAGCAATGGCGTGTTCTCCTTTTCCTCACCCTTTTGCAGAAGCCCGGGATGGATGTCGCTGACGGTTACGTGACGTTTGTTCGTCACTCCCAGGACATGCTGCGGGAGAAGGTCAACGAGGAGGTGTACGTAGAGCGACTATTTGATGTAAGTGAGCGACACAGCGCCTCGCCCTCCATCCCAGGGAGGCTTAGTAACAACAAGGTTTCATTTACTCTACCTGCATGGGGCCATCTATGGAACCAGTTTAAGACCGAATCCAGGCACGGAGCAGCCTGTTTTCATGAACCATTTGTTCAAAAAGCTACAAAAAGTTAAGTGCTGTCATTCGTAAGCATTCCACTTGTTGTTGTTGCTGTATTCGCTACATTGACGGCCCCTGTAGAAGAATACGGCTGGCCGCGTAGGGAGGAGGTCAGGGTGGAAGGGTGGGCGTTAACATGCAGGGCCATCTTGCTTTCAGCCCGCGATTAGCCGATTAGCTTTCTTTGTTTTCTTCATTGCAGTAAGAGTCACCTTTTCACCAGTCTCCCTCACAAGTTTCTCCCTCATTTCAAACTTTCTTTCTGCTGCTCGATTACCGTTTTCGGCTGCATATTTTACTACCTGCAGTTTGTTATCTCTTTTCTTTCTCAGTTGTCTTTAGGAGCAGCATTCTAGTTGTCACAAGCCTAGAGCGCCCTCTCGCGGCTGTAGACGGTAATGTTTTCAGTATGAATTAACATGTAAAGACATGTTAAATTATATATATTTTGATACATAAGTCGCACCTGACTATAAGTCGCAGGACCAGCCAAAGTAGGAAAAAAAGTGTGACTTATAGTCCGGAAAATACGGTAAAGCCTTTCACCCAGGAAATGCGTGTTCCTTAGGAGTGTTTTAATCCAAACCACAATCTTTTTCCTAATCTTAACTAGTCGTTTTGGTGCCTAATTTTAACTTTCGTCGCCGCAAAACGCTCATATTTTGTGGAAAAAATGTAACCGTAATGTCTGCCGAAATGCCCGGTAGCTCACTGTGCTTTTTACCCGGCTCAAAGTCATCCATTTCAGGTAAGTGAACCACCAACTACCGCTGATACAACGGAGGTCAGTAGCCCGCGTCCGTGACCAGCCGGCGGTCTCCTAGTTTCGTAGGATATCATACGTTTTGGTGTTCTTACATGTTCATACGATATCATACGGACTGGTTCATGTGAAGTGAACCAAAGTGAAATGATTAGTCATGATCTGTTCAATGTGCATGTGAGGAGTGCTTACACCATGTCATTTCCACACAGCTTTGAAAGGAACATCTCATGATAATTTGAGTTACAGGAATTTATGATTCTTATCACATTTTTCCACAATAATTGATTTTCCAAAATGCATGTACCACGATTGATGATATTGGCAAAGTGATTATTATTATTATATTTTTTTTACTTTTCTTTTTTTAAGAATTTGTAAAGCCTAAAATGGTACTTTTATTCATTAAGTAACAAAAAAAGAATAAAAAAGATTAGAGTAAAGTGTATGTTTTTTTCTGAATAAGGTACCAATAATAATACTTAGCGGTTCCTACTGGTGCTTAAATCTAAACACAGGAAGTGGAAGAAAACTAGGCTATGGAGTAACAACTGGGCATTTTAGAGGAAAGGAGCAATACATTATATTATATACTATACAACATCACAGTAAAAGTAACTAAATAAAGTAAATTAAACATTCTAAAAGGTGTTTTTGACTGGAACATAATAACCAAATGGAAATATTTTAGATATTGTTTTGATATTGTATATTTATTGTGCTACATTTGGTATCTTGTATCTTGTAACTTTGGGTTCAACATTGAGAGGGTTTAGATGTCCACTTTTGAGCAAAATTTATATTTTGAACGTCAAACACTTTCTGTATTTTGGTGAATTTTTCTGCATCAATTTATGGAGCAAATGTCTTTACTTATGTAAAGGAAATTATAATAGGTTTTTTGGGGGGGTTGCACTGGCCAGTTTTGATTATTGGGGGATTGTAACCAGGGCTTTAAATTGACACCCGCCAACCCTTCAAATGCCGAAATTAACGTTGGATGGTAACATTGTAAAGTTACTAGCCATTTTGGCCGGTGATGAAAGCAGCAAACAAAACTGCGTCTGTTTGAATTGTCCGGCTGCGGAAATTTTGCCAGATTGTTCTGTTTTCTGCCAAGAAATTTGGGCAGTTTTGTGTGTTTGGCTTGGAAAAGTAATTTATATCTGGCAACACTGCTTGTAGTAGTAATACTACATTTCCCATGAACACTTATGTTGTGACGTGTCATACAACCGTGTCATACAACGTGTCTAGCATGCAGTATCAATTAAATAAAGTTGTAAAGTTATTCAAATTTGTTGAAGTTAGTAAAAATGTGGCTAGTGGAAAATCTGATTGGCTGGTAAATTTAAAAATGTACTAGCCATGTTGGCTGGTGATTAAAAAAAAGTTAATTTAAACCCGTGGTTGTAAGCCCCCCATCCCCCCTGTAAATTACGCCTATGCATGTATCTCTGCTACTATATAAAATATAATGTTGTTATGATGGACCTGCAGGTGAGTGAGTCTGGAAAGTTTTAAAAATGTTAATGCTGCTTCAACTACCAAACTCATACGTGCGTTACTGCGGTGCTCGGTGTCTGTCTTTCGGCCAACGTCTCGTGCCGACTTGTGTCTTTTTGGCTCTTTGCGAGTCACTTTGTGAAGCTGCCCGTGATTAAGCGTCAGTGTGCCTCTCCATAGCTGACGAACTGTAATCAACTCAAAGCTGTAATCAACTTGCAAAACAGTCCCATGACACTGTTTGTCTCCATTACATGAGATGAGGTCAAGCAACACCAAAACAATTAGTAAATCTCTAAGCCTGGTGGCTGAGCCTCCTCTCGGCTCAAACTGGAGGATTTCTCCTGGAAATGTGCTACGACAATCACTCAGCTCTGGGATGAGTTGCATCTCTGCTTCTCTTTTCAGAGTCAGAGACGTCCTGTCCTCCCTGCGCCTCGCCGTTTACGCCTTTGTCTCGTGGTGTTTGTGTGCAGTTTGCGCTGATCTTGGGGAAGGATTAGCGGCGCTCTCTCTTTCTGAGTCAGCAAACAACAGTTAATCAATTGAAAAAAAGGGGCACAAAAGATCACTTTGTAAGAGGGCTTAGCAGCCGCCAAACCAGGACTTTACAAACAGGTTGTCTCTCCGGCTACCTTTAACAGAAGCATTACAACTCTGGGCTTAGTGACTTGGGGATTACTCTGTGAAAAGACTGAGCTGCTATATTTGAGAGATGCTCAATCTTTTTGTCATAAGGTGGTACAAAGAGTGACACACCGGCAAGGGCATAGGATTTGTCATCACTGGGGGGGGGGGCATAAAATAACTGAGGGGTCCTCCCCTATATATTTTTTTGAAAAATGAGCATCACACACTTCATGTCCTGCATTCCGGTGAATTTGTATGCATCAATTTATGGTGCAAATGTCTTTATTTATGTAAAGGAAATTATTATTCTCTTGAATTGTTCAAAACTTTCTGTATATTCAAAACATCACACAGTTTTGGGATTATTTTTTTTTGTTTAAATCTACTTAAATCTATCTTTAATTTTTGCTGCCCTTTTGTGTTTCTTTAACCCCCACATGTATCACAAATAGACACAGTTCTTGTTTCTTGTTTTCCTTTTTTTTGGGGGGGTGGGGGCAGGGGGAGGTCTCCCTTTACTAAATATTTAGGGGGAACTTTTCCCTTGCACCCCCCCCAAAATCTCAGACACAAACTGGACAAATGTGATAAAATTGCTGCTGTTTTGGAGAAAAAGTTGACAATATAATAGGCTCGAACTATTTAAGATTCTTTGTAAGTGTGCCAGTGTTAGCCAGACAGCTAATTTTCAACTGTAGTCCAAGTTACCTAGCATGCGTGTCTTTATGGTGGGAGGAAACCGGAGCACCCGGAGGAAACCCACGCAAACACGAGGGGGGGAACATGCAAACTCCACACAGAAAGGCCCTGCCCAGACCGGGGATCCAACTCTGCAGTGCCAACTTGCTGTGAGGCAGCAGTGCTAACCAGTGAGCCACCATGCCGCACTAAGATGCAGCAGACGCATGTGCGAAGGTTTTGTTTCAACATTGGGGGGACATTATTATTATTATTATTATTATTATTATTATTATTATTATTTATTATTATTATTATTATTATTATTATTATTATCACAATATTTGGAGCATCAAACAGTTGATTACCTGCATTCTGGTGAATTCAATGTAATCAAAACGTATATTGATATTGAATCTGATTTAATAGTCCTCCTGTAATTATTGTTCAAAACCTTCTGCATGTTCAAAATATCTAGTCTGGCATTGCCAGACCTTCCTTCATAGCGCTGCAGAGCAGGGTCTGGCTAGTCCACATAGCATTCCATTCTTTGGTTTATTGGTATTTCTTTAAACCAATCACAATCGCCTTGGGCGGTGCTAAGCGCCGGACGGAGCAACGGTGCCTCTGCAAAATAGCCTCAGGAAGGAACTTGTTTTGGTGGAACATGTGTACATTCAAAAGTAGTTTTAGTCGTGCAACAAAAAACTCAAATTGGACAGATAGTCTAGCTAGCTGTCTGGATTTTCCCTCCAGAGATCTGAGGAGCAGTTAACCATAGTCCTCAGAAATCCACAGACATAAAGAAAGAGGAAAGTGACGGACATCCGAAAAGAGTGACATCCTGCGGAACTAGAGCAATCCCGGAAGTGGAACGTCGTGAATGTCGACTACAAAACATCTAACGTGTTTTGGGATGTTTTTCTTTTAGGAATCATGTACATCTTGTTAACCTTGTTAAAGCCATAAGCTCCATAAGTGTAAAGCTACATAAAAGACATGGCAGTCAAAATCACAAGAAACCACATCTGCATTTTCACGCTTCTGTTGTTCTTTAAGCCCCCAATTAAGCACACGTAGACACAATTATTTTTTTCTTTCTTTCTTCATTGAAAAGAAAAGAGTCGGAGGGACTGTGCTTTGTGACACTGCAACACAATGTGCACTGCAAGTTTCATGGATGAAGTAGTTGGGAAGGATATAAACATGTACTCTGGACGTTTTTTTTTAAACTCTTTTGGGGAGTGGGTTCTTTTAAATTTTTTGAGGGGTACAAACCCACCTCTTCTAAATATTATATATATACATATCCCCTGCATCAACACCCTGTATGTAGAAAACAATCGGTACTGTTGTTTTGTCTGGTGTTGCTGCAAATATTCTCATGGATGCACTGGATATTAGCTGTGGATGATAGTCCAAGGTATGGGCTTCCAACCAGCCAGGCAGCTGGTCAGAACAGATTCAGATCTTGTAACAATCTACAACCCAGTGTTCACTCTCCCGTCACGCCTATCACTATCCAGTGGTGGAATGTAACTGAGTACGTTTACTCCAGTACTCTTACTTGAGTACAAATGTTGAGGTACTTGTACTTTACTTCAGTCTTTTTCTTTTCATGCCACTTTCTACTTCTACTCCAGAGAGAAATATTGTTCTTTTTACTCCACTACATTCATCTGACAGCTTTAGTTACTAGTTATTTTACACATTTATGCACACAAAACACTTGGTTTATAAAATCTGATGTTTTATTATAAATGAAACTAGCCAACAATATAACGGCCTACAAGTCCAGCTGAAATGATTAGACCATTAAACACACAACTGTTTGGAGCCTTTCCACTTTCGAAAATGGGAGGATTTCACTGTATTGAGTACTTTTACTTTTAATACTTTAACTATATTTTCCTGATGATACTTACATACTTTTACTTAAGTAACATTTTCAATGCAGGAATTACTTGTAAGAGAGTATCCTTACAGTGTGGTGTCAGTACTTTTGCTGAAGTAAAGGATCTGAATACTTCTTCCTACGCTGTTACTATCTCAGACAGACTTTGTTTTAGCCACCAGATTTATGACAGTGTTTAGGCGATGATCTAGTACTTAAATTGCTCAAGAGAGAGGATGAATCAGGATCTGCCTGGCTAACCCCAGCAGCTAAATACTTTCCTGGGGAAGGGGGGAGGAGGAGGGGAACCATACTACAGTAAGAATACAGTAATCTGGAATTACTGCACAGACAATAATCTGGAATCTCCAAGTGAACAGGATCTCACAAACATGTTTTCTTCGACTCTGAATCGAGTCCTTTCTTAACTTGACAGATCTTTTAAAAAAAAACATGTATGCCCTTATCTCCTCTTGTTGGACTTAACTTTATCCAGGGCTCAGACGCAAGGCAGTCTCCTTTCAGATAACCCATAACACTTTCTCAGTTGTAATTCTGTGTTTTCATTCATTTCTTTATTTACCAAATTGTATCTGTCTGTGGTGATAATTTACGCTCAAAGTGAATTGGTTATATCTAGGAACACAGCACCATTGCTTAAAATAAACCAGACGGCTCAAGACACAAGCAGGCAGGCGATCAGTAAACAAAGCCCCAGTTTTAGCAAACCTCAATTATTACCCAAACTCTTCTTTATAAAAATGTCCATCCCACTTTACAAACCCACTTCCTGCTTTAACTTTGACCCACTGTGTCAAGACACGATGTGAGTCCCCTACACGATGTGAGCATGTGCAGAACGGCCGCCATCTTCAACAGCTAGCTACGGCAACACCAAATGGAGGAAGTGCGAAAAGTAAATACTTTCACTCGGGAAATGTTTGTTCCTCGGGGGTGTTTTAATCCAAACTCTCATCTTTTTTTCTTTGTCATTTTGGTGCCTAACCTTAGCTGTTGTGGCCAAATAACGTCGACTTTTTCTGAGCTAAACTCCACTACCACGGACCCTGAAAGGAGCGTCATCTGGCGGTGCCTGTAGCCAGCTCACAGTCAACTATTGGTGGCTGAACACAATTACTGACTGCAGCTGATATGATGGAGCTCTGTAACTGGCGTCGCTTAGTAGTGGTTTAAAACATCTACCAACTGCCCTTAAGAAATAATAGGAAAATAATGTATATATAGGCCTATATATACACTCACAAGGATTATTAGGAACACCTGTTAAATTTCACGTTAATGAAATTATCTAATCAACCAATCACATTGCAGCTGCTTCAATGCATTTAGGGGTGTGGTCCAGGTCTAGACAATCTCCTGAACTCCAAACTGAATGTCAGAATGGGAAAGAAAGGTGATCTAAGCAACTTTGAGCATGGCATGGTTGTTGGTGCCAGACGGGCTGGTCTGAGTATTTCACAATCTGCTCAGTTACTGGGATTTTCATGCACAACCATTTCTAGGGATTACAAAGAATGGTGTGAAAAAGGAACATCCAGTATGCAGCAGTCCTGTGGGCAAAAATGCCTTGTTGATGCTAGAGGTCAGAGGAGAATGGGCCGACTGATTCCACCTGACAGAAGATCAACTTTGACTCAAATAACCACTCGTTACAACCGAGGTATGCAGCAAAGCATTTGTGAAGCCACAAAACGCACAACCTTGAGGCGGATGGGCTACACCAGCAGAAGACCCCACTGGGTACCACCCATCTCCACTAAAAATAGGAAAATTAGGCTACAATTTGCACACACTCACCAAATTTGGACAGTTGAAGACTGGACAAATTTTGCCTGGTCTGATGAGTGTCGATTTCTGTTGAGACATTCAGATGGTAGAGTCAGAATTTGGCATAAAAAGAATGAGAACATGGATCCGTCATGCCTTGTTACCACTGGGCAGGCTGGTGGTGGTGGTGTAATGATGTGGGGGATGTTTTTTTGGCACACTTTAGGCACCTTAGTACCAATTGGGCATCGTTTAAATGCCACAGCCTACCTGAGCATTGTTTCTGACCATGTCCATCCCTTTATGATCATCATGTACCCATCCTCTGATGGCTACATCCAGCAGGATAATGCACCACGTCACAAAGCTTGAATCATTTCAAATTGGTTTCTTGAACATGACAATGAGTTCACTGTACTAAAATGGCCCCCACAGTCACCAGATCTCAACTCAATAGAACATCTTTGGGATGTGGTGGAATTAGAGCTTCGTGCCCTGGATGTGCATCCCACAAATCTCCATCAACTGCAAGATGCTATCCTATCAATATGGGCCAACATTTCTAAAGAATGCTTCCAGCACCTTGTTGAATCAATGCCACCAAGAATTAAGGCAGTTGTAAAGACAAAAGGGGGTCAAACACGGTATTAGTAGGGTGTTCCTAATAATCCTTTAGGTGAGCGTATATATATATATATATATATATATATATATATATATATATATATATATATATATATATATATATATATATATATATATAGACCCTTTCATGTTTCATATCGCGGTACGTCGGTAAGTACTGTATGTGGTTTGTCCAAGTGGTGTTGCCGTAGCTAGCTGTCATGATGGTGGCTGTTCTACACGTGCACGACTCATATTGTGTAGGGACTCACATCGTGTATTGACACACTGTACTGACCGTAGTTTTTTTCTCGAGGGAGGGATTATTAGCAACATTGGAGGTGTGCTCACTTTCAATTTAACACGCTGGTTTAGATAATCTGGACAAACGCTTGGCTTGTTTACTTTGCATTGTGGGACTTTGATGTAGCCATGTCACAGTGTTAGAGCTCAGCAAATCAGTTGGTGAGAAAATGTAACCAGAATCACAAAGAAATGATGGACACATGATATGATAAAACTTAAACTGACCCCTTACATCCGTAGTCACATTTTCAAAACTCTAAACACAATTAACCCACGATGGCTCTGTTCAGGCAATACCATTAACACAATTCATGTTGTTTCCACAAAATATGCAATCAGTTAACCCATTTCTAAAATGTTAAAGGTCCAATATGTAATATTTGTACTGTAATAAATCCAAAAATGACACCAATGCCTCATCAGATATTAAGGAAACATGTTAAACTGAAATACTATCTTTTCTGACAACAATGCTAATGTCAGTATTTTTTCTTTTTGAAATTTACATTCCGTGACGGAGTTTATGTTTATGTTTTGATCTGTGTGTCGTTATCAACGGCCCAGTTTGACAGCCAGGCTGGGTTGCCAGATATACCTGTAAAAACGTAAACCCAGCGCGCTACAGCTGTAACGGTAGAACAGCCATGAAAGCAGCAAACAAACAAACAGGATCAACGGAGATAGATTCTACCTGACGTAAAAAAAAGAAAAGAGCATGTTTCTAACAGTTGCGTGACCAGAGACGTAACAACCCCCTGGTAAATATTGGAGATGTATTTGAAAGATGGAGACAGCTTAGAGCCCAAAAGGACGCAGAGTTGGCTTATTTTCTCCTCAACAGGTAAGCATTAGCTTCAGGCTAATTTATCACAGCTACTAGGGATGGGCATTTTTTGCCATTTCAACATTTGTGTTCTCACATAATGTGAGAACACAAATGTTGCTTTTACTCTAGCTATATAATTCAATGTGAGTCACATTGAATTATATAGCTAGAGTACCCGAGTTGGTTACTCGCAAAAACAATTGAGACACAGCCAGTAAAGTGATCCCGACTGGTCCTGGCTAACGCCGCCATGCTAACTGCTAGCTAACGTTACCGGAGAACCAGGCATGCAGCCCACGGCTGTTTACAACGTGTAGTTTAGCGGCTGGAGCCGACAACGGTGAGTTATTTTAAAACACGAGAGGGGGGCTGTAAATCGGAAAGAGAGGACTGTGAGTTTGCAGTGTGTTTAGAGATTGTTGCCGTAATTCTAAGCCAATGAAGGGTGTTCCGTCGGTAAGGTAGTGGTATTTTTAGCGTTTCGTATTGTAATTCTAAGCCGAGGAAGTGTGCCTGACTCGCGTGTGCAGAGAACACAGTGAGGTTGTTGTGTTTTTAGCGGTTCATACTGTAATTTTACACCGAAAAAGTGTGTCTGTCAGTTGGGTACAGAGCTCCGCGTGAGCACAGGCTTTTATGACTGTCAATATAGCCAGAATCTAACGTTAGCTACTCCGCTGTGCTGTGGAGTAATGTCTGGCTATGTTAGAAAAGCGTCTATCAACATTGTTGTGAATGCCAGTAAGCCTGGCAACCCCCGTGAACTTCGAGTCTGGGCAGGAGGGGGCGGGGGAGACGACTCTCCAGTATTTTGAATTGGTAGTGCAGTAACTATTTTAACCGCTAGCTGCCAGTATTACACACAATATTACATATTGCACCTTTAATGTCTTCTTTACATACAAGTTTGCTTATTTAGAAATGCTTGCACACAACACTTCAAGGAACAAGGAACTCAGGCACCAATACGTCCAGATACAGTTTGCTGTCTATCTAATGTCTTGTTTTATAGTGAGTTTTATAATTTGTTACTCTACTTGTAAACATGGGTTACAGTACTGATACTGTGTTGGATAACTGTGAGAGTCATGGAGTTGGAGGCTAATTACAGTAAGTTACTAAGTAATGCATTATTCTAATCAGATTACATTTGTCCTTTCACGCAGTAATGTAACGCATTACTGTTGATAACTCAGTAATCACATTACAGTTACTTATCAAATAATGATAGCGTAACTTGCGTTCTTTAAACATAACGTGAGGGGAGAATAACAAATCAGATGTCCGTTTTCTTGCATCACATGTTTGCGTAACACCATAACACTTTGAGAAGACGAAACAAAAATGTCAGAGCCACCGCTTAAGACGTCTTTTGAGGGGTGGAGGTGTGCCCATTACTTTAAATTATTTGCGCAAAAGGACAAAAACTTAATTGTAAAGTGTAAATTGTGCTCAGGCCACAAACACCTCTACACCGCCAGGAACACAACATCCAATCTAAGCTAGTTGCTAAAGTCCGCCGGACCCTGAGTGACGCCGAGGCGGATGAGAAGAGCATGTTGCTGACACCAGCCAATCAGCCAAGACTGTATTCAACAGCAGATAAACAAAGCAGAGATAAGTGGGCTTGTGGCAGCGGAGGAAGTGTTACCTGTTTGGACAGTGGAATTGCATCTTTCCGAAACATACTGCGCAAAATACAGGTGATGAAGAGCGGACTGCCGCCAGTTCTTCTTGACAAATTTTGTGCTGATGTTCACAACTTTGAGGTCAGCTCTGTGGTATTAAAGAGCATAAAAGAGAGATCTTGTGTATGTCCTCCACTATAATAAGGATTTGTATTGATCTGGGCATACATGAGGTTTAACTCTATATTGTTATTTGGCAAGTAAGTTAAGGTGCATCTCAGGTGATTTTACGGAGTGATCCAAAAGTACTGTTACTAGCAGAGGTGTATAAAGTACTAGACACCCATACTTGAGTAAAAGTACAAGTGCTCTATCAAAAAAGTGATTTGAGTAGAAGTAGAAGTGCTCTTTAAGCACAACACTTTAGTAGAAGTATTAAAGTATTCAATATTTTTTGTACTTAAGTATTGCAAGTAGTTTATTTTAAAATGTACTACTCAAGTACTGAAAGTAAAAGTACAAGTATTGTGTTATGTAGTTATTAAAGAAAACAGTCAAAAGTTTGAATACCATATTGTTTATATTATGTAACATGTTTAGCCTAAGGCTGTAGCCAAAGGAATTAACAAATATTAAATATATTATATTAAAAATAACAAATATTAACAAATACTGAAAGAAAATGTACAATTATCACACTGTGCAAGTAAAATGAACATCCTCTCCAGCACAGTAACGATTAAAGCCCCAAAAAACGTATCACACACTAGCTAGTAACGTGATGAACAGGAAAGTTAGTAAGCTAGCAACATCCAGATAAACTAGCAGCTTCACATCACAGGGTCAAACGGTTAACATTCAGACTGCATACTGAAACAACTCAGGAACAGATTCATCTGCTGCAGTAATGGCTAAATAGAAAGAGTACAAACTTACATCGTCTCTGACTTCTGAACGGGCAACCGTAATGAGAAGAAACACGATGCGATCTTGGGGATTTATTACGTAAACGACGTAGTTAGCGTACGTAACTAACGTACACACACTGTAAACTACACAGTCTCCGTAGCGTGAGGATTTCACAACAGTAACGAGTAACTATGCAGCACATCAAAAACCTATTGGAGTAAAAGTATTAAACTCATCGAAAATATGTACTCAAGTAAAAGTGGAAGTAGGAGACAAAAATAATACTCCAGTAGAGTACAGATATAGCCTTTTAATACTTAAGTAGAGTAGTGAAGTAGTTCTACTTCGTTACTTTACAGCTTTGAGTAAGTGTGTAGCAGTGAGTAATGTAGCAAAGTAAGGCATTACTTTTTTTTAAAGTAGCTAGTAATGTGTAATCCATTACTTTTTGAGTAACAACCCCAACACTGAATAGGATCATTTAATAAATAATAAAAAGTTTAATCCAACATCTGCAGCTATAATTATTTCTTATTCTAATGAAGGTTGAAGTGTTGATGAGACTGACAGGGACATCGTCCAGGTTGTGTAATCCTGTCAGCTCTTCATCCTGACTGTTTTTGTGTGTGTGTGTGTGTGTGTGTGTGTGTGTACAGTTGCATCTATCTGTCCGTGCCGTTGTGTTGAGTGGAGGCCTTCAGGTGTAATCCATCTCCTCCCTGTGTGTCCTGACAGAGGGTGACAGAGAGGTGTGTCAGTGCTGTATGTTTGCTGCTTGTTGCTGCGTCTTGACCCGTTGCTTTGCCATGCATCCTCTTTTCCTCCACAAGAGCATTTCTGCCGGGATTTGTCTCACCCTGGCTTCTCTTTGTTGTCATCCCGTATTAGTTCTCCCCGCGGCGTCACCCAGGCCGACGAAGGTGTCTCTGGCTGCTCTCTGCAGCTCTGTTGTGCTTTTCTTGTCACTCCACCCTTTTTTTCTTTTATCTACTTCTCTCTCTCTTTCCTGTTTTTTTTTTTATGGTGGTGACTTACAAGATGGGACATTAGTGCTTGACACTAGGCTGAAAGGCAGAGTAGTTTTTCCTTTGTGTCTGATTTTTTATATCATTCATCCGGAATCAAACTAGTTGCATGCCTTTAAGGTTATTGCACACTGATTCCAAAATAACTACCTACACCTCACTTTGTTTCAATCATGTTTACATACTGCCTCCAAAAATGTAAAATGTCCTAAAACAATTCTGAACACGTTAAATTTTCTGTGTTTTTTCCACATCCGTAGCAAGCATTTTGATGTGTTTTAATGCGGAGAAGTTTATGAGCCGATCGAGAAATGCAGCACCGAAAGATTTTTGCAGAGTGCATCGTATTTTGCAGAGTGCATCGTATCATTTCATAACTCAGATACTCTACTGTCAGCAGGACTGATGGAAGGAGGAGAACGGAAGAGGGGAATGAGACAATGCAGTGTAGTGAAGGAGAGCAACAGTGTAGTGATGGAGACAGGGAGCGAGGGCAGCGCGACTCTTTCAGGTAGCCGCGGTGCCAAACGCAAGAAGACGCAGGCAGAGAGGACACGCCACAGAGGTAACTGTCGACGAAGAGAAGCGAGGGAGGAAGTGAGGGAGAAGGAGAGCGAGGCAGAGTGACAGCAGCATCACATTTTGTATTGTTTTCGCAAATTTTTTCCCGCAACGGATTATTAATACGCATCAGACTCATTCTGCAAGGTTTCTGTGCATGACGAATTTTCAGGAAGACAGATATGAAAAAAACCCAAGGACCTTTAGTCGTGCATCGTGTCCCAATTCCATTCTACTGTATGAAAACAAAATAGAGTGGACACACTGATGTTGACACCGCATTATTATGGAGCTTAGTGTACAATAAATAAATATATATGGAAGGTGCTGGGGCCCAAATATGCTGCCCATAGGCTGAGGCGTAAATAGGAGAGAAACATTCAAAAGCCTTAGTTCTGTTTTTTATTGTATTGTTTTGTATTGGTAATGATTGTTCTGTGAATATGGCATAAGAAATGGGTTTAGTAAGTAAAGCACACCCATGACTTGATACACGAACCAATGTCTGAATTGCTGATTACAAATGCCATGTTGAAATACAGTATGTCAAATGGAAGAAGAAAAAACTTTAAAAATGAATAGAAAAATGAACATGCACATATTTGACACTGTTGTTAAAATGAATTAGCATTTTTCTTTTGTGGACGCACAAATGTGAAGAAAATAAATCTCATCTGACTCAGGATTCTCCGTGTGTTTGCAATTCAACATCACGGGTCAGTGGAACCCTTAAAAACTCCTGTTGGATGAGCTTTGTATATATGGACATCAAGGAAGAAAAGGTAGATATTACGCACATTACGTCTGATTTTCACTTGTAAGCAGCAAGAACAAGTTTTCACTCTATTTCCTACTTTTTTTGTTATATTATGCCAACCTTACACCAAACGACTTTTCAAGCTATTCCACTATTGCAGACTAATAGTAGTGAAGTTATAGCACGTGAACATTGTAAACAACCAATGGGTGTGCTCCCTCCAGCACCAAACAGGAAGCAGCAAACGTCTGGAGCCAGTGATGTTTATTGTTGCTATGACACAGCGCTAAGCTAAACGCTAAAAAGGTAAAGTTGCTGATTTTCACAAAATTCGCTTCTGAAGCGCGTCATCCAACAGGACTTTACCGGCGGATAAACGCGACCTCCGGGTACTGGAGACATTCATCTGCATGTACGGCAGAACGGAAAATCAGCAAACTTTCCAACAAGTTACCAGCTAACGCTAGCGGTAGCTAGCTAGCTCGGTTACATTTTTCAAAACGAATGTAGTTGTAGTCTTGCAATGTAGTGGCACTGTAGACGTAGTAGTCTAGCTTTGCCAGACCTTCCTCCACAACGCTGCGGAGGAGGGTCTGGCTAGTCCACACAGCATTCCGGGATGGAAGAAAAACGTGCTCTGGTTTATTGCCATTTCTTTAAACCAATCACAATTGTCATGGGCGGTGCTAATCCACCGGAGTTTAGAACGCCAACACAACGAAAGAGGAAGCTAACGGGCATCCGACCTAAAAGAGGGACATCCGGCAGAATTTCAGTCACCACCGGCGCAATCCCGGAAGTAAAATGTCGTGGATGTAGACTATAGACGTAGTGAATAGGTAAAGCAAATGTTCTTGAGGCCCCACAACTTAGAGTGTTACAGGCCACCAAAGCAGATACCCCAGTGTGTGTGTGTGTGTGTGTTGAGTTTGGGGGTTGTTGTCCTCTTGAAATAAGGTCAGGATGGACTCCCCTTAATCTTTGCTTTGTTAGGCGGCCCCTCCCCTCCCTTGATGTCCTGCTGACTTCATTTATTTATCTGTTTTGTCCGTTTCCCCTGGTGAGGATTACAACAATAAGGCGGCTCATTACATGAAACATTACGGTTTATTGGTTTTGTTTAGGTCCTTACCTGAAATGGCACTCCACCATATATTTACCGTAGACACACTTTTGGAAAGTTTGCAATTTTGAAACAAGGTTCCCACTGTCTCCATTTTAGCAAGGAAATTGTCTATTATTTAATCTTACAAGTACAACAAATTGTCATTGGGGTGAGATTCATTCAATATTCATTTGAAAAAAAATGAAAAAGGTGTAAACAAAAAAGAAAGAAGAGCAAAAATAAGCAGCTGAAAAGACAACAAAGTGCTTTGAAAAACAATGTTCACGTGTCTGTATAATCCATTTGACTAGAAGGACATTTAATGATGTTTTGGTGACCTGCCAGGACACTTTTCTTTTATGCCACTTGACAAGATTAAAGTCTTTGAATTTTTCCATGGGCCAGAATGAAAGAACTCCATCAAGTATCCCAACACCATAACAGTTGACTGTAAAGAGATTACATTTCAAATCACATCAACAAATCAAGTCCTTTAAGCACGTTTCATTTCACACATCCCTGCCAAATCTGAAGATAAACAGCAGCGTGTGTTCAGTCTGGTTACAGACAGCTAAATAGAATACAATAGAATGCAATGGAATATGATCCTGCCTTCATACAAGAAATGGAGCACAGGCTTAGCGGAGACACTTTGCACGTGCCTCAAAGTAATTTAGGTTTCTTAAACATGTTTGTCCGGGATTTCTTCCAGAGACAATAAGCCTAAGGTTATATGTCATTTTAATTGGGGTTAAGACATGCATTTATCTCAGGAGGCCTTCTAATATCATCGCCAGTAAGCAGATTATTTCACTATGTCCTCATCATTTTTAAATATGTGTTAATACTCACAATTTGACATCTAGAGTGACAGCAGACAGGCCCATATGTGGTCTATGCTGATATTCAACAAACAACAGCGTCTCAAGAAATGACTTGTAATTTGAGACATATCAACGAATGTTAATACCCCTGTTTTGACACAGATTGGCGGGTGGGGGGGCTTGTCGGAGCAGGACATTTTTAATTGATATTTGACCCACTTCTTTGACCAATCATATGGGCTTCAATAGCATACAGTGTGTTACTTTTTGGTGTTTGAATCAGATTTACTTGATGGTGTTTTACTAAGTACAATCCTGACCAGCAATCCAATCATGGAATTGTTTTATTATTATACAGTATTTTCTGCCATTGTGAAAATTGCTCAGAAGGCAGATGTCTGTGACATCATGATTAAACTTGCATGGAAATCCCCTGTGAAGTTGCTTTTATTTTTCTGACGTGTGGCTGCCTCAGGTCATGTCCATATTCAGATAGATATATTTGAAACCATTTTGCATCCACTCTTAAGACAGCATTCTCCCTCACCGAAACGGAGCTGCTTCCAAAACACTCTCCAGAGTGCGCACATTTTAAGACAGATAGATAGTTTATTAATCCAGGGAGAGAAAGTCACATGTCACAGCAGCACAACACGAACAAAACAAAGTTAAATGTAAAAAACTAAACAATAAAAGTATGTCGTTTAAATGTGCATGCATACAGTGTGCAGATTGGGTGTGCAAAACGGAGGTTATTATATATATATATATATATATATATACCCAGAAATTATCTTGCGACCCCCAGGTTGAAAACCACTGAACTAGAATATTTCGCCAGTCCAATGGGCGAGTCCGAAACAAGTCCGAGACAACAGAAAGGCGTATCGAGTCCGGACTCGACAGCCCTGGTACATTCTGCGACAGAGTGGGGATGAGTTCAGACGTTTGATGGCCACCGTCAGGAATTAACTCCTTGGGGGAACGAGTCTTTGGCTGAAGACACTCCTCTTGTCAACCAGCATGTCCTGGAACGGGTGAGAGACATTGTTCAGGATGCCAAAATGCTTCTTTTGCATTGGAGTGTGGACAGGAGTGGAAACTGAGCAAACAATGTTTGCGCTGCTCACCACTTTCTGCTTGATCAGTCTTTTTCGGTCAGTTTAGCTGGTAACCAGTGACATTACATTGCTTATGGTATCTTTCTCTCACATCATTATGTAGCTATAAAACAGTTGGGGACAGTGCCTTTGGACTGGCAGACCAGGGTGGTGCATCCCAAAGCATGTGACAATACTATGAAGGTATACTACTGCTCGGTGTCATTGGGATGCCTATTGTCAAACCTTTGTTCTTTCGGGTAGAGCAAAGCTGATTCCATCCAGGTTGACTTACTAGCTGTTTATTATTTGTCTATGCCCACTTAGTCATTGTATCCACATTATTGGGGATTACTCTGGGGGAAACTGTCATTGTGTTAATATTTTGTCAAAGCACCAATAGTCAACCCTACAATATTGCTGCAACATCACCATTGATGTATTTGGTCAAAAATATCATACGATTTTTTTCCATATCGCCCAGCTCTAGCTCAGTCCGCATTCTCGACAGCACGCTCACAATTACGGTGGAGTATTTTTTTTTTTTTTACCAGTTAGGTTTGTGATTTTCATTCACCTATAGCAGAAGTGGGCAGAGTGAAGGAGTATCTTGGGGTCTTGCGTGAGGGTGAGATGGAACACAAGATTGACAGACGGGTTGGTGTGGCATCCGCAGTAGTCTCACATTGCCAGACCTTCCTCCACGGCACCGCGGAGGAGGGTCTGGCTAGTCCACACAGCATCCCGGGATGGGAGAAAAACATGCTCTGGTTTTTTGGCATTTCTTTAAACCAATCACAATCATCTTGGGCGGCGCTAAGCGCCGTACGGAGAAACGGTGCCTCTGCAAAACAGCCTCGGGAAGGAACTTGTTTTGGTGGAACGTGTACGTTCAAAGGTAGTTTTAGTCGTGCAACAGAAAACTCAGATTGGACAGATAGTCTAGCTAGCTGTCTGGATTTACCCTGCAGAGATCTGAGGAGCAGTTAACCATAGTCCTCATAAATCCACCGGAGTTAAAAATGTCAACACAAAGAAAGATGTAGGTAATGGATATCCGGCCTAAATGAGGGAAATCCGGTGGAATGTCGTGGACATAAACTACATCCGCAGCAATGTGGGTGCAGCACCGGTCCGTCGTTATGCAACACAGGCCCGTTGTTATGCAGCACAGGCCTGTCGTTGTGACAAGGGGGCCAAGTCTGAAAGTGAAGCTCTCGATTTACTAGATGGTCTTCTGTTTATAAGCGCCCGCAATTCGAGTTTCCTTTTCCAAAGTGTCTTCAGGGTTAGAGACAGGGTGAGGAGCAAAGGCATCCAGAAAGATCTTGCAGTGTACCCCTGGTCCTTTACTTTAAAGGAAGCCAGATTGAGGTGGCTGCCTCCTGAATGCCTTTCTTTGGAGGTATTTTGGTCAAATCCCAGTGGTTGGAAAGTGGACCCAGAACACACTCAAAGGATTACATATCCCATCTGCACGATATGAGGAAAATATGCAATAATGTTGTTGAATATCGCGATAACAATATCACTTGCGATACATAAACAGATATTAACATGTACTCAGTTCTGCATTTCTGCTGCTTTCAGTATTCTTCTACAATACAACAAATCGCTTGTTGAATTTAAAACAAATCAAAGGAAATCATTTACAACATTCTTTCATTGAACAAATTGAATATTATATTGAATATACATTTTGATTTGCAGTTTTCTCCTGATATTTTCTTTCATCTAACACAAAAAAAATCAGTTTTGTTTCTATCGCGATGTGTCGCAGCCTTTTGCGATGTGTATATTGCGGCAGTTGATATTGTGATGACAAAAACCCACGGCCAGATAATTGGCAGAATATAGATTGGTGGAAGGTCTCAATTGGGCTGTCCTGCAGTTACTGTTGCAGGTATAGCATTCATGTGTTTCAGTCAAATACGTAATTCATACTCGATGTAACAGTGAGCTGACAACAGTCAGACAATGACCACACCTTATATGTGGTTTGCTAAAATACAAAAAAAACTAATTTCATAAAGTCAAAGTTTTAAACCCCAGGGGACAAATGGAGTAACTGGCAATGCCTTTATTAAGCCCACTTCTAACCTGAATTTCTAACACACATTGCCTGAAGTTGAACTTTCATCAATTATGACAAAATATGTTTGGATCAAGCATTGGTCTTTAACTAATTATTAGTGGGATCATCCGTCTTGCTCCCAGAAACCTGTGTTTGGTACAACTTGCAGCGTTTCTGTGTGACTTGTTTTCTCTATTTGTAGTGCATTTATTTATGCTGGATATACAGTATGTTGTCAACTCAACAACGTTGGTTTCTTTATTTGCTTGTGTTTTGTCTATTTGCACGTTTTATTAAAGGGATATTTCACCGCTGGAAAGATGAATATGTGTTTAAATTGGGTAATTTATGTAGTAGAAATGTGAAATCATTTTAGAAGTTGGTGCCTTCTAGACCGAGAAAATGTATTTTTGGCTCATGTGGATGAAAGACAACAACTCCTAGAATTCACTTGCTTCACTTCCCTACGAGGCCACTTCCAAGCCACGCCTACCGATTAAAGAGGGCTGTCAAGTCAAGTCAAGTGGGTTTTATTGTCATTTCAACCATATACACTGTATATAGTGAAACGAAACAACGTTTCACCGTGGCTTAAATGGTGTTACACATTTAAAATATATAAAAACAACATACGAGACAGGCTACATTTAGTGCACACACAGTATAGACTATACATAAAGTGCAATTACTACTTAAAGTAGAGCATTTAAGACAGACAAGGGAGAGGACAGACAACATACAAGAAAAGACAGGGCATAAGTAGACTTGTAACAGAGCACTGATTGTTATAAGTTAGGTTCACCGTGAGGTGAAGGTAGAATATAAGAACTTTCTTGAGATTTGCATGGTTGAAATCACCAGCAACAATAAATAGTCCATCCGGATGTGCGCTTTGGAGCTCACTGATCCGTAAAGTTCAGCTAAGGCACTGGTAGCATTAGCGCTTGGTGGGATGTAAACACCGAGTATAAACACGGCCGTGAATTTGCATGGAATGTAGAATGGTCGGCATTTAACAGTCGCAAACTCCACCAGCGGTAGTGAGCAGTAGTTGGTTACAAGCACCGCATTTCTGCACCAGTCTGTGTTAACATATATACACAGCCCACCTCCACGAGTCTTACCCGACATCTCTATTGGCTCGGAAGGCTAGCAGGCCGGGTAGCTGGATAACGGTGTCTGGTACACTGTTATTCAGCCATTTTTTCACAAAAATAAAAACACAGCAGTGACTGAACTCGCGTTGGGAGTTTCGTTGAAGTTGGATGTAGTCCAGTTTGTTGAGCGGACATTTGCAAGCAGGATGGATGGGACAGGTGGCCGGCTAGCGTTAGCTTTCCACCTGCATATTCTCCGATCTGTACCAATGTATCCCGGTGGTACACCTGTGCGGTAGTTTGAATGCACATAATTGCAAGGTTGCTGCTGAAAAGAGAAAGAGCCTGTTAGCTTAGCTTCAAGACTCTGGCTGACACTATTTGGCATTTTTGCTATTTGTAGTGAGGTCCCACCCCCACTGTAGTGGTAGTAGTCTCTAGCCTTTGGCCCAAAAAGCCTCCGATGACGCAAAATGACCATTTTTGCGTCATCAGAGTTTTTTTTCCAGACACAAAATACAGAGAGTTCTCGTCTCAGGGGGACATGAGGGAGGGAAGCATGGTCATTCGAAAATACTACCGGGTTTCTACTGATACAAAGCTTAATATTAATCTGTGAAGTATCCCTTTAAGTTTCAGAGCATTGCCATCACTTGGCCACACAAATTGAAAATGACCTGTAGTTTGACATTGTTAGGTATGATAGAGATGCGTGTGTGTCAGGGCAATAGCGACAAATTAATTTGGTCCTCTTGCATCCTCCCCCCCTCCCCCCCGCGGTTTAGTTCTTGAAAGAGTGGCTGAAGAGGCCCGGATTAAGACAGATGTGCTTAAATGATACTGAAGGAGGGACTTAGCACGGCACAGCCGGGGGATCATTGATTAAAAAAAGCCAGGTCTTTAGCCTGAGCCAAATCCAGCCCTGCACTGATACACCACAGTACCATGTACCCAGCCCAGGCAACCCACATGCTAGCCATGTTGGGAGAGGGGGGGAAGCGTCCAAAGGAGTGCAAGAAAGAGGCAGACAGTGATTGTGCTGTAGAGCCAGTGAGTCTTGGAGCCGCCTCCCCCTTTCCCCTTCTTTGCCCCCGGGGCTGGAGTTGCAGATACTGGGATTACACAGGTCAATTATACACTTAATCTGCCTTTGCCCGGAGGGGATTAGGAGCGTGGCTCATTGATTGATTTGAAGTATTTCCGTTGACCTTGGGTAGTTATCAGATTCACAAGCGTGGTGAAATTGCACTTCTGTGTGACGAAAGTTAAAGCGCTTTTTAATCGCCGCTGCTCCTCCCGTCTCACTCTGCGTACCAACTGCCGGACGGCTGTGAGAGCGAGGGCAGGGGTCAGGCTGAGCTGCAGATTAGGGGATTTGAGATTGTTGTCGCCGCCGCTGTACTTTGGTCACGGCGGGTGGGTTTGTGGATGGGTTGGGTGGGTGGGTGCGGAGGCTTGTCGCGGTGACAGAGAATGCCAGCAGACAGCCGGGTTATGGAGCTGCCGTCATACCACTTGGCTGTCCCGAGACGTTTCACCACTTTGCCGGCTCCGGTCATGACCTGCCCACCACACGGCCATGCCAAGTGAACAATTTAATCAACACTGAGCTCAGGCAACACGCAAACTTAACTCCTGCAGCCTGCCAGATGTCTTATTCTGCTCAAATGACTCAGTTATGTGAGGATAGAATAAAGAGGACATGCTTTTCTTTTCTTTTTTAGGACCATCATAGAAAAAAACTCAAACTATTATTGAAAAATCTAAGAAATCCCACTGAAGTACCAAAGTCCAATGATATATCACATTTATAGATAATAAATTATACATTGATATATTTCTGTATTGATATACTGTATCTAATCAGATCGCATGCTCACATGTTTTCTTACCCATACCCAATCATGAAACTATAACCCTTGATACCCATTACATCAACCAACATATAGCTACAGTTTACCTCTGCAATGTTTCCCTGTAGGATTGGCTCTTTTAAGATCAGTGTGTTTTTTCTGACAGACAATGACCAGATGTCCTTTACCCTTTATCTACAACGATATGAATGCAATACTGCATCGATGTCCTCTTGATGTTTTTCATGCCCGTCAGTAATCTCTTTTAGGTTGAAGTGAAATATCAGTAAAAGGATTACACAAGCAATGGGGAGGAAAATAATGGTCATTGTCATCGGTCACAAGAATAAAAAAGACCAGCCAGGCAGGATAGGGTAGATTGACTGTGTGACTGTTCAAAAACAGGCTCTGAAAAGGTTTCACTTCCGTTTAATGAAGTCTGTAAGCAGCTTAGAGTCCTTAATAATTACTGAGAGAGAGCATTTTCTTCCCCTGCTTCGTTTCCTTTTGGCTCTAAATCCTCTGGGAGCATTCCCAGCGCCGTGTTGCCGGGAGGAAACGGCAAAGGACACTAAGGCCACGATCGTCCCTAGAGGAGGGAAATACCAGTTTAATGGAGACTTCTCCTTTGTCAAGACCCGCTGGTGTATTGATCAGGGCCGACGGGGTGAATTGATTGAGGACACACATGTCATCTCTCGGGTCTCTATCACCCTGTTACAGCCCCCCCCCCCGTCTTTGCCTCTTTCCTTCTGCCTTGTTAGAAAGGGAGGTATGGTGGCATTTGTTTGATTAACTTGTCTGACAAAAGTGACAGCTGCTCACGGGCGTATTTGGATGAGTGGCCCAGCGCCGCTCCCTCTTTGTACATCTGTCAGAGCCGGAGCAGGGCGAGCGGGGTGAAAAGAGACAAATTGGACCCAAAAAGAAGGCCATTCACCTTCCCCAGACCCCCCTCTGCTGCTCCACCCCTCTGTCCCATTCAGGTGCTCGGCGGGACCCTCAAGTGCTTGCTGGCTTATTCCATTTTCACTCCCCCTATAGAGTTCCCTGAGCCCACAAGTGTTTTAGCCCTCTTTTTCCTTCCCTCAATCCACCCCTAAGCGGCTCTTTGTAAGTAGAATGGCTCACTTTTCTCAGGGCCTGAAGCCGGCGGCTTTTTTCTTTTTTTATTGTCTACCACAGAGCTTTTCTGTCGCTCATTGTATGTTTACTCAATGACTGGTCGCTGACCGTAATTTCAACTGTTTAGTTCCTCACAACATGGCCCCCAACTCCCTCCACCCACTGCCCCTAATATAAACCCATGCCTTCTCCAAACCGCCATGTTTTTATAAAGTTGCTCCTTATTTAGGCTCTCTTGTCCGTTGAGCTGACACTTGCGGGTAGAAGGAGACGGGTGTTTTGTAAGAGAGACAGATTGCCGTCCATGAAAAGAAAACCCAGACCTGAGATAAACATTTACCTTTCTCCTGCGATGCTTCGCCCTGCGGGTAGACTGCCATCCTGTTCCGCAGCACTCCTTTTCTTAAACAGCTGCCTGCTTGAAATGCCCACTGAGCCTGTTTTGTTGCCATCCCAGCTGTGCTCAGACTGCGGTCAATGGTCAGCCAGGTTTTACCTTTTGTGTCAGCGGCACAATCAAAACAGTTTGAGACCTGTGAGCTCGTTGAGCCCCAAACCTTACTTTAGTCCTACTTTCAGGGCCCTTCTGCTCCTTCCTCCTCCTCTAACATGCCTACTTCTTTGGATGAAAAGAGAGGGACTGAAAGAGGGAGAAAAGAGAGAGAGAGAGAGAGAGAGTCAGATGATGACAATATCTAGTACAAGTTGCTGAGCCCTATTGAACCTCTGTGAAAAGCCCCTTTCTTGGCTGTCCACTCTGAGGCAGATACATTTGAAAACATGTTTATGTGCCCCCTTTACTCTGCCATCCACACACCAATGACCAAACTATGGGAACAGGGTTAAAGAGAAGGCGCCAAGGTTTTGCATGATCATCCTCATACATAACTGTATGAGCATGATCAAGCAAAAACTTAGGGTGGGCTGCGTCAGACAGTTTTTGGAACTTTTTACCAAATGGACAATCGGACACTTAAGCCCACTTTTCGCAGCGATTGGCCAGATGTGTTGAAGTGTAAAAAGTGGCAGTGGGATGTAGCCTGGAGCTGGCTCTGACAGCAGGCTCTTTGCCCTGCCTTAGATTGTGTTCAGAACATGGACACATCATTTCTGCCTTTAGACGTCAGTCTGGCTACATGTCATACTGTATGACCAAGTCAAACTGAAGCCTCGGTTGTACTTGCACGAGACACCGTGGCTAACTAGATGCAGCGAGCGCTACGAGCATGCACAGAGACGTTTATGCTCAACGCGTTGTTCGTTGCAGTAATCTCTCGAAACACCAGGGGGCGTACAAATAAAATAATCTGTGAATAAGCAAGAAGTAGTAAAGAAGGAGTATAGAGCGTAAGTAAACCCCGAAGTTGCGGTAAACATTGCGTTCATCTACTCTAATTATTAATGTGACTGTTGTTTATCTCCAAATGGAAATTACTCTTTCCATGAGACTGTTTTTAGCTTTCCCCTAGTCTCGCTTTGCCAGACCGTCCACACACTGCGGGGCAGTGGAAGGTCTGGCTAGTCCACACAGCATTCCGGGATGGGAGAAAAAACGTGTGCTGGTTTATTGGCATCTCTTTAAACCAATCAGAATCGTTATGGGCCGCTGCAAAATCGTCGTGTGAGAAAATCGTCGTGATGGACAGATAGCCTAGCTAGGAGCTGAGGAGCAGTCAACCATAGTCCTCATAAATCCACCGGAGATTAGAATTCCAACACAAAGAAAGCGGAAGGAAACGGACATCAGCGAAAATACATGCATCCGGCGGAATTTACTGCAGCACTGGAGCAATCCCGTTAGTGGAACGTCAAGGATATGGTAGACTAGCTTTCCCCTAATCCTAACCCTTTCCACACTCTCCAGCAAAATGCTGCTGCTTTCCCCAGTGGGACGTCTCTCTCCGAGGTGCACGACCACGCGCTGCGCCGACTTGCGGAGCCTTTGCGCTGGAAACGACAGACGTGGTGATGTCATTTCATGGCTTGCGCACCTCGTTCCGGAAAATTGACGTAAAGGCCAAAGTATCACAAGTTTCAAGTCATTTTTGGGCATCTTTGCCTTTGTTAGGGTACGTGACAGTAGAGAGCAATCAAGAAATGAAAGAGGCAGGATGACATGCAACGCAGACCTTGGCCGGAACAGGGGACATAGTGGTTACCTGGTCTTACAATGGTAGACCACCATGAAGCCACGCACAAGGTTAAATACACATCTGCTTAATCCTCACATCTTGTTTTTGTTTTTTAAAACTCTGCTAGGGCGCTGTCACATTCTAGGTTTTAAAATAGGGAGAATGATTCTGTATTGAGTCAATGGGTTAAAGTTACGATGCATTAGAGGACCTACAGTGTTGGTTAGATGGATAGCAATATTGAAGAGCTGAGAGCTTAAAAGAGCTTAATTTACTTTTTTTTCACTTTTGCAGTCCTTTCACAGCAACAGGAGGACCTGTCAGGGGCAACACCCCTCCCCCCCATCCCTCCCCCTTGTCTGTGTCTGTGTGCATATGGGCTAGGTGTGTATACCAGTGTAAGCATGTGTGTTTGAAAGAAAAAGTAGTGTTGCTGTATGGCACTCAGCGGCCTTCCTTCTCCTTCAAAAGGAAGCCTGCCACTTGGCATTAGTGTTGCCGCACCAGCAATCATCATTCCATGCCTCCTGCTAATTACAGACACAGCTGGGTCTCAGCAGGACATCTCTCTCGCTCTCTCTCTTTCTTTTTTTTTTTTTTTTTTTTTTTTTTTTTTTTTTTTTCTCTCTTCCCACACACACACACACACACACACACGACAAGTTGTCAGCTAAATGGTCGTATGACCATGAAAAAGGGATCCCAATCAATACCCATTTTTTTCTTATTATCGGTTTGCAAATAATAATAATATTTTGGAATATGGGCTTTACTTTAATTTGTTTTGCAGTCATTTAAACATTTACTTAAATCTTTCACTTTGGTTCCTGTTCTTTTCATTTTAACCTCTGTTGCGAAGCACTTTGTAAAGTCTGTTTTGATGAGCATTATAAAGTAAATCGCTGATTATCTTTCTGACATATAATTGAATGATTATTGGTCTATCACCGCTGATGGTGGTTTACAGGAACAGTATATATACATATATATATGTAATAAATGAATGCTTAATGCACTATAAATGGCCACAGGTGTGCTTAGCGATAGATACTTATTGCTGGAGAACCTCACAACAGATGTGGCACAATCAGTAAAATGTCCCCTCTTCTTTGTCAGTGCTGTCTTTGAAATCTTCTTTTGTATGTCATTGAAGGCCACGGCACAGCCAAGGCCTTTTAGATATGTTTCTGTTTCTGTAGAAGATTTTGATCGAGGACACTGCAATCAGCCTTAGCCTTGTTTTGCAGGTTTTTCTGGCAG
Organism: Perca fluviatilis; assembly: GCF_010015445.1. Taxonomy (NCBI): domain Eukaryota; kingdom Metazoa; phylum Chordata; class Actinopteri; order Perciformes; family Percidae; genus Perca; species Perca fluviatilis. Next base: position 36,658,171 of record NC_053115.1, read on the forward strand.
CCAAGTCACTGTTTTATACCAGTGATTCTCAACTAGGGGGGGTCGCGACCCAAAAGTGGGTCGGGGACCCGTTGTGGGTGGGTCAGACAGGGTCGGACAGCTGGTCAATAAATAAATAAATTATAGTTAATGCACATCTGATTTTGGACTCTTTTATTCAGAAAAAAAAAAAACATTTTGACGGACATGGGTCAGAGCCGTGCAGCAGTCTAGCGCCGTAGCCATGGTACCCATAATTTGATTAACGTTCACTTTAAGTTAAGCAAATATGACCCGGAGTATTTACAATGTGAATTTTTGTACATTGAGGATAAAAAGGGACAGAAACCCCAGTGTGTGATATGTAATGAAGTGCTTTGCACATGAGAGCATGAAACCATCCAAAAAGTGTAAATATGTGTATATATGTGAAAAGAAAAAGATGACGTGCGTTTGTTTTCGAAGGTTATTTAAAAAAAATTTAAAAATTAGCTGGGTTTGAATTCTACGAAAGTGGGTCACGACTTAATGACCATGGGAAAATGTGGGTCACAGGGTGAGAGCAGTTGAGAACCCCTGTTTTATACTATTTCACTGAAACACTAAATGGTCACAACAGTGTTATTTACCCTCATGAGGCCCAGCAGAGAACCCAGCCGTGTTTTTAAAATTGTACTCATCCATTCACACTTCTTACCACACGGTGGCTGTTATGTGCAACTTCTGATTAAAAAGGGGAAGAAGACGTGATTTCAGCCACATTCGGACTGGATTTATTTCTTAAGGAGGGGGGAATTTTAACAGACCTAAACTACAGAAAAGGGTTGATTTTTTTTTTTCAGTGACGCCCAAAACGAGATATATGACTATTGACTATTTACTGCCACACGTTGGCCGTTTTAAATGTGATTGTAACACGTGGCCGTGGTGACAGTTTTAATAATGTGACCATAATGTGACGGCCGCCGTTTTAAACACATGTTGAATCCGAACTACTGTAGTTAAGTTTAGGCAACAAAAATACTTAGGGTTAGGGTTTTAACTGTCTTTAGTAAAACTACTGAAATGAGAACGTAGCTATTATGAGGACTATCTAGTGTGTATCAATTTGAAAACGTGTGAGCAGAAAAACAGGGGTTTGCATTTATCCTCACCATTGAGGGCAAAGCCTGGATCTTGCCGGACCCCCTCCTCACAGTCAAATTAAGGATTAGAGCGCGTCTACTAGATCCACAGTCATTACCATACTAATAGGGTGGTTCATTTGTCACTGCTACTTTTTGAGTGTGGAAGGTATTTTTAACAACTACATAGGCAGGCCATCAACAAGCTGGAATTCCACTTCTGCTTTTCCAAATGTGTAAAGACTTTCATTGACTGTATTCACTTAACCTCAACCTTTACCCAAACCAAAACCACGTTCATTACAAATTCACCCTAAATATCAATCCCAAACTGCAGTGAAGCACTCAAACAAAGTGTGGAGCAGCAAAATGTCATCATGTTTTTGCACTGTAGGGTTTATTTTCATAAAAGAGGTGGTCTTTGCATTTTTTTCAATACTGGTGCAAATGCAATATCTTTTTTCAACCTGATCTCACAGAATTCCTCGAAATGAACACGGCCTCTTAACTCAAAATCTGTGGCAGTTTCACGGAATCGCCGAAAATTAGGTGATGGGCTAAGTGTCACAGTAAACAAACGTGTCTGCCTTCTTGCAGCTGAAACCTGTAGAACTTTATCCATTTCACAACTTGCTTGATCATGCAAATGGTTGAATTTTTTTCAAATCTTTTGTCTTTATGTTTAATGCGAGTTTTTTTTTTTTTTTTTTTATCCACTTACTGTTTTTTTGGCTTAAGTTTGGAGCTTTTGACATAATGTCGGCGCGTTCTATCGAGACGCATTCGGGGACGGTCGGAATTTAGAGAATCCGACGAACAATTAGGTTTTTTCAGCCTCATTTTAGAATTCCGTGAAATGAACACGGCCCCTTAACTCAAAATCTGTGGCAGTTTAAAATTCCATGATGGGCCCACGGGAGAATACCGTGAAATGAACACGGGCCCTTAAGTTAAGGAAAAGGTCGTGGTTGGGCTTACGTTTCCATGACACGCAGGACAACAATTTGACGGTTGGGTTTAGTAAAAGAAGAAAGCGACGGTTGGGTTTAAGAAACGTGACTTGCGGAACACGATCCCTGGTCTCCTGGGTGCAAGTCCTGTGTTGTTTGACCCATCCACCACCCTAACCACCCTCCCTATGCGGATTTTCGGGCTTTCATACTGCTCTCATACACTCAATGCTATATCATCTTCTCATTGACTTTACATTGGTGTTGTTTTCCGTGGTGCCCCCACGTAATGCGGTGTTAACAGTTCGTGATCATTTCACGGAATTCTGTCTTTTTTTGCCCGTTTTGTGACAATACTAAATCAGCACTTTTTTTGATAATATTTCACAGTGTTTAGTATAAACACTTGCAATAACTTACACTCAAGAAAAACATGGTCATCTAAGAATAGAAGCAGGTGAAGAACAGATGAACAACAACCAAGTAAAATACCCGACAAAATGAACAAAATTAGAAATCAAATCAGTAAAAGTATCTGAACAAACAATAAGTAAACAAGAGCGACTGAGCGTTCAATGCCAACTCTCTCTGTACTTACAATACCCTCCTGGCATAATCCATTCAGTGCTCAACAAGTAAAATGGTTTATTACTCAGCCCTACGCTTAAAAAAAAAGCGTGCACGCGCACACACACACACGCACACACACACAGGAGCAGCAGCAGAGGCAGAAAGAGGCAGAGTCCCAGGTTGCTTGTAATCCCCGTGTACCCCCTGTGGCGAGGCTCCTCCTCAGCTCCAACATTCCTGGCTCTCAGCAGCACAAAAGCTCCTGAGCGGCCCTACAAAAGAGGGCCTCTGACCTAACAAATCAGTTGGCTTTTTTGGGGTTTGTGTGTGTGTGTGTGTGTGTGTGTGTGTGTGTGTGTGTGTGTGTGTGTGTGTGTGTGTGTGTGTGTGTGTGTGCGTGCATGCGTGCGTGCGTGCGTGTATTGAGCCAAAGATTCTTGTACAGACAGTAACCTAGTCAAGTCGATGCTTACTTTTTATTTTATTTCTTTAGAAAGGTGAAGGTAAGATTACAATCATTAATCTGTATATAAAATATTTGGTACAGAAAAACAGCAGCACAGTCTCCAATTTTAGAGCGTGCAGAAGCGCCCGTGACTTTATTAATACTGCATTTTTACTGCACCCCCTCAAACTCTGTGCTCTCTCACTGAAAAATCCCCTTCTCCAGCTCAGAACTTTATGTTTGCACTCAGATATACAGATTTCCTGTGCTCCTACACTCAAACTCCTCTTCTTCATTTCAAGCTGTTTCTGCTCCCCCGCTAAACTTCTGCTCTCGGATTGTTGTGGAATTACTGAGGGGCGCTTGTTTATGACCTAAGCGCACCCCCCCCCCCCAATTATAGGAAGGTGGTTGCCCTTCCTATAATTGGGTATGCCCAGCTACCCTCCAGGAAATTATTTTAATGTACTCCCCTTTCCATTTGTGACTTATTTCAAATATAGTTTTGCGAAACTAACCACAACCAAGGCAGCGTTTTGTCACAGCTGCACATAAGCAGTGTTCTGGAGGAGATCAAAAGTTACCATTGTACAGTGCTTCAGCAAAGGACTAGAGCGTTTGAAGGAACTGCTGTAACCGAGTATTATTACAGTATGGTATTAGGAATTTTACTCAAGTAAAATATCTGAGTACTTCTTCCACCACTGTTTACCACTAGGATGTGCTGTAGTTTGGTGCTGAGGCTTGATGAAATTGAGTTTTTTTGTGATTGTTGAGATGGAATATGCGGGATATTTATGCAATTTTATGCAATTAAATTGCGCGAACTTTTGCAAAAATTGCGGGAACTTGCAAAAAACTGCGGTTTGATGAAAAAGAGAAAAAAAAGTGATTCCCCCAACACCCTGCTTTTCGATGATGTTCACGTTGCGTAATTACGTCACTTCATAACGTTCCCATGGCAACAGGGGAAAATGGCTGCTCTTGTGTGAAGTAAACGCAACATTTTTCAACTTTCTGCTAAGATATATGTGGGGGATTATGAAATCATGCAAGCCTCGCATATTTTGCGCGGAAATCAGCAATTTATGCAGCGAAAGTGTGGCGT